>NW_025941849.1:0-840 GCF_000764305.2 Hyalella azteca
AGGAGTCTAAAAAACTCTCTGCTTTGCCACTATGCCTGAGCCAGAGTCAGCTGGAGGGCCAAAACCTGACCCAGCAAGACAGTCCATACCTAACAGTTACAACAAAGAACTAAACTAACAAAAAGATGGCAACTTGCAGTCAAAAAGAAGGAAGTAGCTGTAGGAGAGAGTAGAAAAAACAAAAACAAAAAAAAAAAAAAAAGGAAAAAAAAACGAATGACTGACAAACCCTTGTGCAGTTGTGCAACTTGTGCTTGTGGGAGAAAGCCAGTCGTGTTACTACTTACTTAATGACTTTGGTCTGGAAAATCCTTCAAAAATTAACTCTAAGAGAACTTTCATCAGTAAATCAATCAGAGAGCGCAAAATGGCACACGTGCTTACACAACGAACGCAACTGACTTTCCGACAGGTTTTGTTTTGTAGTGAACTCGCATCCGTAGTTGCGCTGGATCCGTTGGATCGTACTTCAGGAAATGTTTACAATTTCTAAATCATGGATGACAATGCTTTTACCAATTTACGTAATAAATTACACATTTATTCAAGACACAAAGAAAATTAAAGACCGGAAATATTATTTAGCATTTTATTGATCCTTTAATGATTTGTTTAAATTTATCAGGAATTTAAAAACAGAGAAAACAGCCAGAATATTAACAATTTCTTACCGATTCGACACTTCAGCGAACTCGCGTGCGAACTGGCCTGCGAACTCGAATGCAAACCTAACTTCTTTTTCAACTGTGGCACTCATAAATCCTTCAATAATGAATGGATTTTATTCAAATTTTAAGTATAAGTAGATAATATCAGTATTTTGCGGGGGGAATTTTTTCA
>NW_025941850.1:0-930 GCF_000764305.2 Hyalella azteca
TCTAGCTATCCACCCTTGAAATAAATGAATGATGCTGCCTTAATCTCAAGAAATCTCTGTAACAGCACCAAGCATGCGTTTAGTTATTTGATTTTTATATAAACGTCCCTCAATATATTCGATATAGAATTTGGAGTGCACAAACGATTTTTGCATATAAATATCAACTTTGCTCTCTACAATAATGCATAGCACTCTGCAATATATTTAAATATAGCAATATAAGTGATAAAGTCAAGTTTTCGATGTTATTATTATTATTTTACTAGGCATTTATCGTAGCTTCTAGCTCAAACGAACTTCGAGGGCACGTTACAAGTGGCTAAAAAGACACGAGAGGATAAAAACAGATGACGTCTATGCTAAAACAAAGGATGGGGTAACATTGACCGGCTTGGAAATTAAGTTAAAATTACCATATATAAGACTCTGTAGAGTCTTATATATCATTTTTGCAGAAAACTATGAGTAAAATCTATTTTTCTTAGGCATTTTTAAAAAGTCGCAGCAATTATGTGCAGATTTTTATTTTTTATGAAATAAATTAGGGATGGACCAAAAATTGAATGAATTTTACCATACTTTTAGTGAATATTAAATCTTTTGGTGGTAAAGTCAGGCATTAGGTTAAATCAGAAAAATTGCAGTAGCTATGCCAACCAAATGCTGTTAAAATAAATGTAAATTTGGCAGTTTTTAGTATGAAACTCTTTCCAAATTTCACAGAGCCAACATTTTTTTATTTACATTATCATTCATAGGTAGTTCCAATTTAATTTAATGGGCAAAAATTTCCCAAAATTATAGATAAAAATGATTATTTCACACTCACAGGTCCACTATGCAGAGGGTGGATGCAGCGTCGCCAATATATGGATTTTTAAGCCCAAAGCGTCGCCGGCCATTTAAAGATGCGTCGCCGGGTAATTT
>NW_025941851.1:0-346 GCF_000764305.2 Hyalella azteca
CCAACACCTGAGCCCTGAGAAACAAAGATGTCGAGTTTGATTTCTGACCGCCAGTTGGGATCGCCATACGCAAGACTGATTGTCGCTACGTGGATGTAGAAACAACACTAACATCGGGGGACGAAGAAGTGAGCGAATTTCCTGCCGCTCGAACCTCATCGTTGGTGAATTCACCACACCGAGCAAGCAGCCTTTCACAAGCAGGCTGATGAAGATGAAATAAGAAAATGAAAATGATTGATGAAACAATTGAATTCGTTTGGCTGACATGCTTCCATCCACCACCATGGTGACGGTAATAGCAAAATTTTCGTAGCAAGTCCCTGCTATCGTTGTCACTCTACCT
>NW_025941852.1:0-330 GCF_000764305.2 Hyalella azteca
AGTAGGCCTAGATCCACTGTGCAGAGAGTGCATGAATATTGCAAGATCTTTGGCGACGCTTCAGTAGCAAAATTTATGCCTTCAGAAGATCTTGCCAATACATTTAGATTGAAGTTCTTTCATTTAATATAATTGTCAGCATAGTGACAAACCAGAAATTTTTTACAATCAGTTCATTTTTAATTTCCTCATTTATTCAAGATTTAAACCAATTTCTCAAGTAGGATAAATCTGGATAATGCTGGTATCCATGATACTTTACTGGTCTACTAAATACTAATAGGACTCAAAAATGAACTTGAGGGAGAGTCTAAAAAACTCTCTGCTTTG
>NW_025941853.1:0-75713 GCF_000764305.2 Hyalella azteca
GCCTGTTAATTCAGCCTCTAATTAACATCACGGATACCAGTAATTGTAATTAGCCTCGTTAATTAGGAAATAGCGTAATATGTAATAGCGATATGTAAATGCGAACGTTTAGTAAACAGATTCAAATTCCGTTAATCAATTTTTTGTTTACTGTGAAGACAAGTGACATTCTTCACTATGAATGTGTGTGTAGAAAAACATTCATGTGTTTCTTATTTGTGTTCATTTTTGTACGTGTGCCGCGTTCCATAAATAGATTCTTAATGTCACAAAGGAATAACTTTAATTGATTGTATTCATTTAAAATTCTCATCTGAATATACAACTGGTATAAGGAAATGAGTTCGAAATAACGATTTAAATACTTGAAATAATAATCACAGTGCGAGTGTACGGCCAATCATTTTCATTTACGAAATTTCTAGACATTTCGAATTTCAAAATAAAGGAAAACTGAAGAATGAATATACTGGATTAACCCAGCAGCTAATCGTTTTTGTATTAGTTTGTTTGCAAGCCAATCCTGCCAATCATTGGATGCTATTTTTCTGAAAATATAATCTATTATAATATATAATGTATAGAAAATATACAATATACACATTTTTAAAGTGCCTTTATTGAGAATAGATCCAAACTTGTAATTAAAAATATTTCATCATTCATTGTAATATTATTATATTATTATTTAATTTTAGTTTAGGAAATAATATAATATCTTAATGGTATGTTATGCGACCAGAAAATGTTATTAACTATTCCGGTGATCATCGATATAGTTATATTATAATTGTCGTAATAATTTTTATAATTCTCGGCTCGGATAGCTTTTTTAAATTATTGTAAAAAGCATGAAAAGTTTTTGAACTTATGAAATTCTGAAATATTTTTCGATGAGTTGTCTAAAAATGTATGGAATCTATTCAAATTAAATAGACTAATAATTAATGAGGAGTTATGTTGTTTCACGCTTCCGTAGGAATAGCATTACAGGCAACAGGTTAGTCGATCGAGTTGACATGGCTAATGACCTATTGCATGGCTAATGACCTATTGCATGGCTAATGACCTATTGCATGGCTANTGATAAATAATCTTGCAATCTTTGAACTTTAATAATTTATATATTTTGGTTTATATATATTGCTCCTGGTGATGGATCTATTGGTGGATAATGTTTCTAAACCGTCTTTATACATTCAATATTGGGAGGTTTTCTCTTTAACTTCAAGTTTGATTATTAATTTATATTTTTTATTTGAAGGAGAACATATTTGAAAGTTTATCTTCCATTTTGCTCTTTATAAAGGTAAAAGTTATTTACGGATATGAATTAATTGCTTTAATTAATTAATGAATTTTGTAGAGTATGAAAACTCGATTCTGAGGTTAGTCAATGTTTGTTACTTGATTGTTTTATTAAATATTGTGACGTTTGAACTTTGGTTTTAACAGTATTTTCGTAAAGTTTGATTATTAGTTTTAATGATTGAAAATTTATTTTTCTATATACTGCGATCGATTCTAGCCTAGGAAATAAGTAGTATTATAAGTAGAAGTAGGCAAGGCCTAAGTAGGGCGAATTGTATATATTCTACTGTATACTGTATATATTCTACTGAATACCGTATATATATTGTACTGTATACAGTATATATTCTACTGTAGAGGCTGTCTTTATATATGTTATGCACTTGGCAAGGCTAGAAATTCATTATCAATTGTATTAATCAGAAGCACGAAAAGAATTCATTCAACTGCGAAACTTTAATCAAATTTTCAAAATTTATCGAGTATAAAGATAAACGAATAAACTGTTTCAAGATACAACATAACTTTTAAAAATTTGTAGTAATTTGTAAATTGTAATTTGCAAATAATTGAACTATAATTCATTACACAGTATATGGATTGAATATTTTGGTTGTTAGTATGCATTTGCAGCATTTTGATTTGATTTGCATGATCTGGTATCATGGGAATATTCATGTATGAATATTTTCTGAATGATTTCTTACGTAACATTGAAGTATTATAATAATCACATTGAAGTATTCATTGACGCTCAACTGGCGTTCACCATTCCAATTTTTTTCGTTAAAAATTTTTATTTGTTGTACAGTTTTTCCAAGGAATTTCTTTAAAAGTTCTACAACCCACCACCACCACAGAGTCACATTTTTTACAACACGAATTTTTGTATGGTTTCTTTGTCTGTATTTTTCTAGCGCTTTTCCTTCAATTCTTTTCGGTTGTAGATCAACCTGCTGGCGTGACCACCCACGTAAAAATCATCCTTATACCTGCCCTGGCCGCCTATAAATCGGCTATAATTCGCCTCAAATCCCCATAGGTGCGGTAGGCTTTTTTGTGCTCGCTGCGGGATGCCCGCTGCTAATTTGGTGCCTACACAACACACGTATCTTGAACTTGCCTAAAATTGGAACTATTTGTGTAGATCTGTATGATATACATGAAATAGTGCATAATATACATATATAAACATCTGTGCTATATATATGTAAATAAACATGTTTATATAAATATATGAAACATAAGCTATATCCCCATTTTATGAGCTTATAACGCAAGCTTATAGGCCTACACAGTGTAAGCATTCGTGCGTACATAAGATTTTCTGCGCAAGATATCATAAAGGAAGAGATTAAAGATTGAGGAAGAGATTAATTATTCTAAAGAAAGAGATCAACGCTAAATTAAGGAAGAGATAAACGCTAAAAGAGGAAATTAATGCAAATTGACGAGATTAACGCTAAGAAACGAGTTAACGCTAAGGGAAGAGATTATGTGAACTGTTTCAGTAGATCATGCGACCCAATTATTCGAAGTACAATGATATTTGTTTCGTAGTACAATTGTTCATTGAAAAAAATAAAAATAATCGCCCATAAGTTTTAATTAAAATCACCCTCTGATTCTCACTTCTTACTCCCAAATTCTTGACGGAAATCCCCTCCATAATCCTTGAAGATCATCACCTCTTAATATTAGATGATAGCCTCGGCAAATAATGACGATAATAATCCTTCAAATCATAACAATAATCACCCTTCAATTCATAACAATAATCACCCTTCAATTCATGACAATAAATATTTTAATGTTCTTGTGATAATCTGGCACTCAGTCCTGATGATAATCACCCAAATTTTAAACAATAATCTTCTCCCTAATTCATTACTATAATCACCCCTGGATATTTACTATAATCAGGTCCTAATAACTCAACGATTAGGAGTCACAATTTTTTTTCATTAACTGTTATATTCATGGCAGAAAATGGGTTCTAATTTGTATATTTTTTGATTATCTTTGTATTCATTATTTTTATTTCTTCATTTTTTTCTTCATTTATCTTTCTTTATTCATTATTTTTGAGTGCATTATTTAGAGGTTGTGTAACTATAGTTTTTATTGTTTTTAAACTAAATTTTATTTTGATCGCTATCTGATTAAAATTTTTTTCTTATTGAATTCAAAATGCCTTGCTTTATTTGGATTTTTCTATAAACACTTATTTCCACAATGGTATTTTTATTAGGAATATAAATATCAAATATATTTATTTTAAATAGTATTTTTTGTCTAGTAATAAAATTTCATTGCATTAATGACAGTTGTATTTTAATTAAGTTGTGTTCAATTTATTTAAGAATAATTAATTATCTGTGTCGCCAGGCTGGGGCTCAGGGGTTGCCATGCTCCAGGTGCCAGCGTTGCCGGGGGTTCGAACCCCACTTCTGGAGGTGGGTGGGGTGTAGGGTAGGGGGACAGGGTTGTGGGTTGTGGGTTGAGGGTTGAAGTTAGGGGTTGAGGTTTGGGGCTGGGGACTGTAGGTTGGGGGTTGCGCATTGGTGGTTATAGGTTGACGATTGTGTGTTGGGTGTTGTGGGTTGTGGGTTGAGTTGAGGGTGTGGGTTGAGATGCGGTTTTGTTGGTTGAGGTTTTGTGGGCTGGGGGTTGAGAGTTGTGGATTGGGATTTGGGTTGTGGGTTTGGGGGGTTGGTTGCGGAAATTTTTAACGATAAGCCCTTTAGTTTTCTGGCAGAATTTGTTATTTTCAACGGTAGAGCTCCTACATTTGGACTGAAGAAACTCCTACATCGGGGTCGGGAAGGGTAATGGGGTCGGTCCCCCAGAAAAGGGGTTTTTGGGGAGGGGAGGAGGTCACGAGTGTCCCAGGGCGCTGGTGGAGGCTGCAGCTTGTAGGATAGAGCAGTCAGAGATTTTTCTCTTCCCTAACCCTGTTCACAAAACTGTGTAGGAAAAAAAAAAACAAAACAAAATCTCCACATCTGTGTAGGATTCATTATTATTTTATTATTTATATATTATATTATTATTTTATTAAATTTAAGAAAAGATGTTCTGTCATATACATATATGAAATATTTTCACATTCATATATGGCTGATCTATCACGTGTGGGATTCATATGTTGCATTTCTGTCAAGTGGTATTATATACGTTGCCGTTCCATAGTTATTTCATTACAACCAATATTTTAAATTCAAGTGATATAAATTAATTTTGAAAATAAGATTCATAAAGTATGACAGATAGTCTCGATCCTCTACATAGCTCTCGACTAAGGTACACCCGTTATACGTTTTAGCAGCCGTTAAACATATATCAAATACTCGAATCTATCATAATATAACTCAATATTATAAACTGGTTTCTGGCCCAAAATACTTATAAATACTTATGATTTTACAAAAATTGCGGTTTGAGGAGAAACTTCGTAGTTCAATTATCGACATAATGGAGAACACGGCAGGTTTTTGCTGTGGTCAGCCCCGGTCGCGGCGTAGAGCTGCTCTATTAAGCGGTGGTTGTCGTGGGATAATGAGACTACATCTGAGTCGCCAGGTTAGGTGGCGAGTTTAGTGAAGTTAAGAGTTAAGATAATTATGTTGAAACTGGGATTTAAAATGAGAAGTATTGAAACTGGGATTTAAAATGAGAAGATGGGCGAGTTTGGTGAAGTTAGGAGTTAAGATAAATATGTTGAAACTGGGATTTAAAAAGGTAAATATATTGAAACTGGGATTTAAATGAGAAGTTTTGAAACTGGGATTTAAAATGAGAAGATGGGAGAGTTTGGTGAAGTGAAGAGTGAAGATAAATATATTGAAACTGGGATTAAAAATGAGAAGGTGTGATGGAGTGGCTTAAAAAACAGCTTATATGGAGTTGGCCTCCATTGTTTCAGATTCTGCGGAAAATCACAATTTAATGATTGTGTAAGCCGTGTTAAATGATTAATATGTTATTAAAAATAGTGTACATATGTTATTAATATGTTATTAAAAATAGTGTACAGTGGTAAATGACCTGAAAATCATGAGGAATAGTTGATGATTTGAAATAAATACTTTTTGTAATAAGTAATTAAATATGTGTCAGTTACTTGTTAATATCAATACAAGTAATTAAGTAACACCAGTTAAGTAGTTATCAGTAAATATTATAAGGAACTCGTTAACTTCTACACTAGTTAAGTCACCCCTCAAGTCTTTAAGTAGCTGTCAAGAACTCACTAACTTCTACACTAGTTAAGTCACCCCTCAAGTCTCTAAGTAGCTGTCAGGAACTCGTTAATTTCTACACTAGTTAAGTCACCCATCTAGTCTCTAAGTAGCTGTCAAGAACTCGTTAACTTTTTTACTAGTTAATTCACCCCACAAGTATTTAAGAAATTATAAAAAATTCGTCAACTTCAGGCTTCTTTCTTTATAAGGACTATCACAGACTGCATAATGCAAATTCATAATGCAGTTTAATTGCATTATGATTGCAACAACCCCATTGATTGCA
Source organism: Hyalella azteca (assembly GCF_000764305.2). Taxonomy (NCBI): domain Eukaryota; kingdom Metazoa; phylum Arthropoda; class Malacostraca; order Amphipoda; family Hyalellidae; genus Hyalella; species Hyalella azteca. The sequence continues at coordinate 5,842 of NW_025941853.1, forward strand.
TAATTCAAGTCATGCATGTTGTGGAATCGGAGAGTAAATAAACTTGGGTAATCCAAGCTTTATTCAACAAATGCCCAGTTACCTGGAAGAATAATGAACGATGTAAAATACTAATCAACACAACACAACAATATAACATAACACAAGTATTATTCAAGAGACCACAATGCAAGTACACTTACATCGTGTAACAGAAGAGAGATCCGTTCATACTGGATTCAACAAAGAGACTGCGAACGAACGCTGGAGTCGAGCGACATTACGTCGTGTTGTGACGTAGTAAAACTATAGTTCGATATTATGACAATGCATATGTTTGAGCCAAATACACATGTGTGTTGCTTACAACACGCAATAAATTGTATAGATTATGGCCACGTTTAAGTTATATGATTGCCAAGGCTGATTGTGATGTGATAAATGAAATTAACAGTCGATATTTGAGTGGCCATCGATAGATGGGAGAAATAAAAAACAACTTACCCTCCAGGATTATGACGTTGAAATAACGTTGGAAAAACGTTAAATAAACGTTGTCTCAACTTAATTTGCCTGGGAGGTGTGATGCTCGTCTTACGTAAGCAGTGGTAACGGCCATATTTTCTGCCAGGGAACCCCAAATGTCCGGGTTACATCACTAGGGTTTCGGCCATAATTTCCACCAAAATGCCGCCAATGTCCGGGTTGCATCCTTAGGTTTGCAACCCTAATTTCCACCAGGGTTCTGCTAATGTTCGGGTTACATCACTAAGGTTACGGCCCTAATTTCCACCATGCTGACCCCAATATCCGGGTTTCATCACTAGGGTACGGCCGTAATTTCCACCAGGGTGCCGCCAATATCAGGGTTGCATTACAAGGGTTATGGCTCTAATTTCCACCAAGGCATCCCCCTGAAATCCGGGTTCCGACATTGGGGTGGCACCCTGCACAGTTTCCATAGGAGTGAACCCCTAGTACCCGGCTTGTATAACCAGGATTACGGTCCTAATTTCCACCAGAGTGACGCCAATAGCCGGGTTACGTCACTAGGGTTACGGCCCAAGTTTTCATCAGGCCCCGAATATCCGGCTTGTTTCACCGGGGTTGCGGTCCTAATTTCCGCGATGCTGACCCCAATGTCCGGGTTGCATCACTAGGATTGTGGTCCTAATTTCCACCAGGGCACCCACCTGATATCCGGGTTACGTCACCGGGGTATCAACCCTAGTTTTCACCAGGGTGAACCCCTAACACCCAGGGTTGGGTTGCTTGGTTGCTGCCCTAAACTGCAGTCTGCGGTTGCCGCCCTTGCTCTGTTCCATCGCTTGTAGTGTTGCGTGTGGTCCAATATCTGCATATATTTTCGTCCATAATATTTCTTCGATATATTTATAAAGGAAATTTATAACCCTTATATATCTCCTATATTTGCGATACATCGCTTCTTAAAGAAATGTCACCGAAACTTATTTATTAAATTGTTGATTCTGAGTGATATTTTCTGCACTTATCCGTTACATGTTAAGAATGATTGTTATCATTGAGTTGGTGAACGTTTAAGGCATCGATGATAATAGTTATCATCAAGGTTAGCGAAATCTTGGTAGTATGAATGATTGTTATCATCAAACCGATGAATTCCCACTACCCATCACACATGGAGACACACTTTCATCACACAGCACACAAGAACACACATACAACACTTCACACAGGGACACAGACACACCACACAGCACACAGAGACATACACCCACCACACAGCACACACGCACCCACCGCACATCACACACTCCACATCACACATCACACACCACACACACAGCACACACCACACCGAACACACCACACATCACACACCACATACCACACATCACACACCACACACCACACACAACACAGCACACATCACACATCACACAGGGTGTAGTCTCAGACGACCCTGCTTTTCTCTCCCGCCCATCTTGGCCCGCAGTAAAATTATGGGCGTGTAATGGGCGGCCAGATTTAGAGCGACGATAATTTCTCTTCCCATTTTTGCCAGTCGACATGCCGGTATTTCTGGCTTGGAGCAAAATTTTCTTTTTCACATAAATAGAAAAATAAATGAATAGGGAAATGATAAATTAAATGAATAAGCATAACGAGTGAATACAATAATAATGAACAAATTAAAAAGATAGATATGAATAAATAGAGAAATTATGACTCAGTCGACCATTGAAATAAATAAATTGGGGAATAGTATATCAATTTAACTGGGTCATGAATTCATATTATAATAATAACTCAATTTAATAACGAAAGGAATAAATCAATAGAAATGTGAAATAAAAAAAACAGGGATATAAATAATTAATCCCATAAGGAATTGGTTATATAAAGTTAGTAATATATGAATTACAAAACGAAATGAATATCTTGGAAATAATATTAAAATATTGAAGGCAACATGCCGTAAATCAAAACAATTTGCTACTTCTCGTCAAGACACACGCAAACCTTGCCATGAATGATGACATGAATGATAATGAATGATAGAATGAATAACAATATGAATGAAAACATGAATGATAACGAATGAGAGTATGAATAACAATATGAATGATGACATAAATGATAATGAATGATAGCATGAATAACAAAATGAATGATGACATGAATGATAATGAATGATACCATGCATAACATTATGAAAGATGACATGAATAATAATATGAATCATAGCATGAATAACAATATGAATGATGGCATGAATGATAATTATCAATAGCATGAATAGCAATATGAATGATGATATGAATGATAATGAATGATAGCATAAATAACATTATGAATGATATCATGAATAACAATATGAATGGTGGCATGTATGATATTGAACGATAGCATGAATAACAATATGAATGATAACATGAATAACAATGTGAATGATAGAATGAATCACAAAATGAATGATGCCATGAATGATTTTGAATGATATCATGAATAACACTATGAATGATATCATGAATAAGAAAATGATCGATGGCAGTCGTGGTAGACTTTCATTCAATGATATTCCAATGTAGCTCTCGCATTATACACTCAAAAAAATAAGTGAGACTTTTACCCCTTTCTATTTACCCCATTCTCTTGTTCTCCTAAATTACCTCCTTTATTACCCTCCTCCCTCAGTATACCACACATGGCAGGAGGTAATGCTGTAATTACCACACATGGCAGGAGGTAATGCTGTCATTACCACACAATACCACACATGGCAGGAGGTAATGCTATCATTACCACACATGGCAGGAGGTAATGCTATCATTACCACACATGGCAGGAGGTAATGCTATCATTATCACACATGGCAGGAGGTAATGTGTCATTACCACACATGGCAGGAGGTAATGTTAGCATTACCACACATGGCAGGTAGAGGTTATACCATGGGCATATACCATGTATGGGGTCTATTCAGTTTCCGATAAGTTCACGCGAATTGTTTTTTTTTTGGTAGCAAATCAGCAGTAAAAACAAAAATATGTCTCTTATTCAGATGGAGCGTAACGAGGGCAACGTTAAAAACAATAATGCCCTATCTGGCCTACAAAAAAATGATAAATATGATTATATTAGACAGATGATTGTAGGGTTTCCCTATATCCTAGCTATATGTTAGGGGCTCCGAAAAGTTCTTGGATAATGGACATAAATGAAAATTTTATGAGATGAATATTATGCCAATTCACCCGAACGATTATGTATCAATGTTTGTTCTCACGTGGACTCTTAAATTAATTTTACGAACGCAACAAAACAACCGTTCTTGCAACATGCCATCTGCCGGAATTCAGGTCATGTCAATCAACAAATTCATGGCACAGCTTAGGTGGAAGAATAGCCAAATTATTGACTCTCTAGAATATGTTTATGGTGACAGCGCCTCAAATAAATAAACAACCTAGTAGTGGATTAGTCATTCTAGAAGCGGAAAAATTGAGACCAAAAATGTTATACTTGCAAAAATGAATTATTTACATTTCTTCTTCATTTTTAGCTGTTACTTTCGTACGGAAAACCCAGTCTGCGTTCAAGAAACAGTGTCCTTTACGCACATTAGTTTATGGGGAAAACATTGATGCTGTCCGTGATGTCATTGAAAAATATATAGGCGAATAGCCACCGAATCAGTAGCATACGGCCTCAACATCTCCATGAGTTCCGTGCACATAATTCTATGTTGGTAGTTTGGGACTGAGCAAACTCATTGCTCGGTGGGTTCCTTAGCTGATCAGCAGGATCTTTCTACGGAAATTTTGAACGAGATTTTCTACTGAAATTTCTAACAAGATCTTTCTACGAAAATTTTTAACAAATGGGATGAGAACTGTGAACTTTTTCTTATGCGTATTGTGACCGGAATGAACCATGGCTTTACCAGTACAATCCCGAGAACAAAATTCAAGCGAAGCAGTGGCTGTTCAGGGAAGGAAATGGGGAAAATCAAGCACAATCTAGGAGTCCAGGAAGGAATGTTATGGCTATTGTCTTCATATATGCAAAGGGGATTTTGTTAGGGGATTTCCTCGAGAAGAAGGGAAACATTCCAGCTGTTTATTATAAAGAGATTCCGATAAAAAAATTTAAAAATTGCCGAAAAACAAATCGGGAAGCAGCGTCGGCGCGCAATGTTCCACAATGCACTCGCGCATGGCGCTCGGCAGACACGGGCTGTGCTTCGCGAATTTCGATGGAAAATTATTCAATATCCACCTTATAGGACCAAGTTGGCCCATTCCGACTTTTTAACATTTTCAAAATTAAAAAAATCATTAAAAGCTACCGAGTTTCCCTTACTTGAAGCAGCAAAAAGGGCTGCCAAAACATGGTTCGAATCGCGTGCCTTAAGTTTTACACAGATGGACTTAATGGCCGGTATCAGCGTTCACAGAAATGTGTAGGCCTAGATAGAGTGTATGTAGGAAAACAAACCTTATGACTTTGATAGTTTTTCCAAATTGTTGTTTTTTCACGAATTTTCCATCAATATATTTCACTCTATCCCTTCAATATATTTATTATATCCAATCAATATATTTTACTGTATCCTATCAATATATTTTACTCTATCCCATCAATATATTTTACTCTAACCCATTAATATATTTTACTCTATAACATCATTATATTTTCTTCTATCACATTAATATATTTTACTCTATCCCATCAATATATTCTGCACTCTTCACATAGAAGATTCGTTTCTTCACTAACTGTTTACCCACCTTATTCACCTCCAATTTAAGGCTGTTGCCAATCCACAATCCACAATCCGGCAATCCTGACAGTTTCAGTAGCCATCCGTCTCCCTGATTGCCTCTGACTTGACCACTTCTTCTTATAAGTTATTTTAATACGCATTAATGAGGGCTTTTTTGCTCACACTTTTTACTAATTAACGATCCAACTTTTTACTAATTAACACAATCGCAGGCTTTGATGAAGTGGCACGCAGAAAAATATCTGGGTCGAATTGTCCGAATAGGGACTCATTTTCTTAGACACAGCACGAGCAGGGAGCGGACATAGCACAGATACGTTCCACTGCCGGGCCAAACTGCGTCAGAATGACCCACTCAAGGGTAAAGAAAGCATAGCGATTTGGACAATGTTTCGCTTATTTTTCTGAGTGAGGAAAGCTTGCAAAGTGGCTACGTTTTACGTTTTTTAAGAGACTCGAAAATGGCGCTGTTATCTGGCAAGAATGTTGAAGAATTGTGGCGTCAGGCTGTCATATTATTATTTTGAATAATATCAATCAATATATTCAGTATCAATATAGTAATTTTTATCATTATTATTTTATTTATTTATGTAGGTATTTTTATTATTAGCATTGTTATGTTCGGCAGGTCTTGCCTCATACACGCCAAGGCTTGACATGTCTTGCCACATACACTGCAGGGCTTGACAGGTCTTGCCACATACACTGCGGGGCTTGACAGGTCTTGCCACATACTCTGCAGGGCTTGACAGGTCTTGCCACATACTCTGCAGGGCTTGACAGGTCTTGCCACACACACTGCAGGGCTTGACAGGTCTTGCCTCATACTCTGCAGGGCTTGGCAGGTCTTGCCACATACTCTGCAGGGCTTGACAGGTCTTGCCACATACTCTGCAGGGCTTGACAGGTCTTGCCACATACTCTGCAGGGCTTGGCAGGACTTGCCACCTTCACTGAAGGGCTTGGCAGGTCTTGCCACCTTCACCGCAGGGCTTGGCAGGTCTTGTCACCTACTTTGTAGGGCTTGCCAGGTCTAGTAGAGAAGTAGTGAACTTCACACAATCTTGTGGCAGAATTTCGGTTTCCATTAAAAAAATTTGCCATGGTTTTATCTGTTTCTATATCAACGACATCTTATAGTGGATTAAAGTCTTATTGATACACGTACATATAATACAAACGTATCGTATAATACGTTAACGTATCATGACAACAATGAAGTATCATCAATACACGTGCGTTCTTAACGTATCATGACAGCCACGAAGTATCATCAATACACGTGCGTTCTTAACGTATCATGACAGCCACGATGTATCGTCAATCAATGCCGTCGATTAGTCATAGTTTGACGTTCGTGTATTCGTGTTTTACGACATTTGACCACACACGAAACGGTCGTAAAGCTCTCACTTTAATATGCCTTAACAGTCGTAAACTCTTGCCACGGGCAGAGCAAGGAGAAAAAACTTATTTTTCGATTTTTCCTCATACAAAGAACGTCATTTTGATATACTTTCGAAAATGAATTATTTGCGTTTTGTTCTACATTTTTAGCTGTTACTTTCCTACTAAATACCCAGTCTGCGTTCAAGTAACAGTGTCCTTTAATACTGTTTATCTATAACTTTTTTGTTCGTTTTTGATCGTATATTCTTAGCTGCTCTTTTATCTCTATCACAGTTGCCTAAATTTTCAAAGTATACTGCTTTTTCTATAGCAAATATTTACAAATATTCTAACTACTACTATATCTACATATCATATTTGTTCTAGTATTCTAAATTATCTTTTGTCGTTACTACATTCGTACACACGTATACTTGTATTCGTATACGTATTTTTATAGATAACATATTCATTCAAATATTCGCAGGTGACTCTTCATCTGTATCTTATTCGTACATATATTCTTAAACAATGTTTTATCTATATCATATTTGTACAAACACTCGTAGAACAATTTGCTATATATTAATAATATGTAAACACCACTCATCCACGTGCACAAACCCTACTGAAAATCACGGCTGGCCTGGGGAAAACTATTCTTATTTTACCCTAAATTGCCAAAAGGGTCAGACGCGTTCAAGGAAATACTGAATGTAATTCCGTATTTTTAAAGCATGTAAATCCGTATTAATTCCCTTGGCATTAGTGTGGATTTGTCGGGATTCCGAGAAACGAAGAGCACTTTGCGGCGAGAAGAAGATGTATAAGCGTTAAATTCCTTATTTTTCCTGTGAACAGAAATAGTTTGATTTTACCTAAATTGCAGGGGTGGACACAGCTGTGCATTGTAATTTTCATACCGTTTGCTAAAAAAATCTGGAATTCTAAAAATTAAATGGGATACTGGTTCATATATTTAATATTCTACTTTTTATAGCAAAAATAATCGTGCTGTTGGTAGAAATTTGCTCAAAAAAAAAGGCAAACTAAGATAAATGATTTTTTCATCGGAGCCTTCATCTAGCGGTTATTTGATCGCTAAAGTAGACAACCGCAAGACGGAATATTACATTTCATTATTTTATTTCAGTTTAATATAATAACATTATAAGAGAATTGGATCTCGAAGCAACGTACTAGTGAAAAGGCTGTAAGTTCCGGTAGTGATGTAATGAATTCTGGATGCGAGGTACTGAATGCAAGTAGTGAGGTAATGAATTCAGAATGTGAGGTAATGAATGCAGGCAGTGAAGTAATGAATTCTAGATGCGATTTACTTAATGCTGGCAGTGATGTAATGAATTCTGCATGCGAGGTAATCAATACCGGCAGTGAGGTCATGAATTGTGAATGCCTAGGTAATGAATGCAGGCAGTGAGGTAGTGAATGTAGGCAGTGAGGTAATGAGTTCTAGATGCGAGGAAAAGAATAGTGGCAGTTAGGTAATGAATTTTGAGATGCTAGGTAATGAATGCAGTCTGTGAGGTAATGAATTATGAATGCTAGGTAATGAATGCTCTCAGGTAGGTAATGAATGCTGGCAGCGAGACAGTTTGTGCTGGCAGAGTGTCAGCGGTGCCTCACTTGCGCCTCGGCGCGCGTCGTGAGAGGTTGTGTGTCGGTGTGTTGGAAAAGTTCACGGAAATCTTAGTCAAATTCAGTGTGAGATAAAGCAATTATTTACCCATATAACAATCTTTCAATTTGTTTACATGTAGCAAAAGATAGTGAAAAGGAAATTAGGTTGTTGTTTGTCCTATTTTCGTAGATATTTCAGGAAATTAAAAGATATCCGCCAGAAAAATCTCCCTCTCGTGGTATGTCGATGAAAATTTCTGAAGAAATATTGTAAATAAATTATTGTATTAACTTAATATATTATTGATACTGATTATAAGCTTTCTTTTCAATGGATCAGTATCTGCCATAATGATCAGTTTGCGTGGTTCAATGGGCTTTATGGCTAAATGATAGCAGGTTAGGTGGCTAAATAGGTTATGTGACTAAATAGGTTATATTGCTAAATAGGTTTTGTGTCTACAAGAGTTAATGGCCAAAATTTTTTGTTTCTCTGTTTCTCTATTTTTAAATTTTCCGGCAGGTTCAGTTATTTTAATATTGTTAACGAATAATAAAAGTGAACCCTCCCCACCAGTGAGCTTCGCTATTCGACTTTCGACCGACTTAATAATTTCAAGTTCATGTAGTGCGACCGAACGAAGTTTACAGGATTTTGCGAAGTGGTATTCATGAAGTTTAACTCATGCGAAGTGTTATTCATAAAGTTTAAATCATGCAAAGTGGTAATCATCAAGTTTAATTCATGAGAAGTGGTATTCATGAAGTTTCATTCATGCAGTGAATCTGTGTGGTGAAGAAAAGCTTGACGATAAATGATATCGGAGACCCGAATTAATAATAAAAAGTGATACAAAATAATATTCATAGTCAGAAAAATATTCACGCTGTGAATAATATTTGAGTGATGAAATGAAGCTCTGTGATAATATATAAAGGTGTCATGAATAAATTAATGATCATTGACGGATGATAAGAAAGGAAGACAAAAAGAAGAGAAAAGATCACCAATAGAGGAAGAGACACAAGCTTGTTATTGCATGCTGCTGATTGCTACGATTTACTGATGATTTCTGGAAAAATATTCAAGTTCATCCATTATTTGACCAATGATATTTTTAAAATTACATCAACTACATTAATGTTTCTCTAGAGTGTTACTGAATAGTGTCAAATTACTCTCAGTTAAAGACACTTGTGTTACATTAATTGCGTCGACTTGAGGGAAAATAACAGCACACACAAGGTTGATATTGATAATTTTATTTGGAATTAATAATGGAACAATTCAAAGATGAATAAATCACTTGATCACTGATAGTGGGAAATCAACTCATATTGATAATAAAAAATTAGACATATTTTACCCTGACTGAGGGCAATGGACAGCACCGGCCACGAATGGCGACCGCCCACAGCCCCGCGCTGCTCGCGTCGGCATGCGTATAACAGGTGAGGGTAAAGTGAGATTAAAGTGAGGGTGAAGTGAGGGTAAAGTGAGGGTAAAATGAGGGTAAAGTAGGGTAAGATGAGGGTAAGGTGAGGGTGAAGTGAGGGTATAGTGAGGGTAAAGTGAGGGTAAAGTGAGGGTAAATTGAGGATAAAGTGAGGGTGAAGTGAGGGTAACGTGAGGGTAAAGTGAGGGTAAAGTGAAAGGGTAAAGTGAGGGTAAAGTGGGGGTAAAGTGAGGAAAAAGTGATGATAAATGGGGGTAAAGTGAGGGTAAAGTGAGGGTAAAGTAAAGATAAAATGAGTGTAAAGTGAGGGTAAAGTGAGAGTAAAGTGGAGGCAACTTGAGGGTAAAGTGAGGGTAAAGTGAGGGCAAAGTGAGGGTTAAGTGAGGGTAAAGTTAGGGTAAAGTGAGGGTAAAGTGAGATTAAAGTGAAGGTAACGTGAGGGTAAAGTGAGGGTTCAGTGAGGGTGAAGTTTGGGTAAAGTGAGTGTAAAGTGAGGGTAAAGTGAGGGTTAAGGGAGGGTGAAGTTTGGGTAAAGTGAGTGTAAAGTGAGGGTAAAGTACAGCACAAATAAAGTTAAATAACAACTTTGTTTGCTTTCTAATCAACGAGTAGATTTCCAACTATTCTATGATTTCAATTTCTATATACCCCATAGTTCTCCCCCTCCCCCATAAAAAATCCTTTACCCCCACTACTCCCCAGGACCCCCCCTCCCTATTACCCCTCCCCATTACCCCATGTTTTAAGGAACGCTAATTGCTTTAAGTGAAGAACTTAATCCAAGTGTCAGGAAATAATGTGCTACGTGACGTGTACGATGATCGTGACGTGTACGATGATCGTGACGTGTACGATGACCGTGACGTGTACGATGACCGCGACGTGTACGATGGTCGTGACGTGTACGATGGTCGCGACGTGTACGATGACGTCATCAGAAACCCTCTCCTCGGGTATAAATATCACTACACTGATAAAAATTAATGTCTTCTTGTCCGAATTCTGAGCACTGTATATTTCTATACACTCACATCAGGGTCAGGAAGCGAACGTAGCACTGATATGTCTTTTTCTCAGGCGAAACTGGTCTGAATGACCCGCACAAGCGCAAAAAAAATGAATCATTATTTTGACAAAGGCTTACTTATTTTTTTGAGTGTACACGTGTACTCACGTTTGCGTAACTTAATTACGGGCAGCAGCATTAATGTCGACGCTAGAAGCGCCTCTCACAAACACCGTAATTTCACTCTGTCTTTCATTATTATTTTTTTTTGCTACTAAAGTCTGCTAAGATCGTAACGTCTCCCGAGGGAAATTAAAGACTAGTTGGCAACCGCGCCTGAATGGTTCTAGCTTTAGAAAAAGTGGCAACTTAAGTGAAAAATGTATTCATTCAATGAGGGGCGTAAATACTAAATGGCAACCGTACTAATTAAATACAAGAAGACTACCTCAATCTTTGAATACGAAATGGCAACCATATTTATTAACATTAGAAGGCAACAATTAACACATGGACGCAAAAATATTAATTAACACTAAATGGCAACCATATAATTAATACTAGATGGCAACCGTGGAGTGGTTGAAGCTATAGAAAAAGAGGCAATTTTAAGGAAAAATATAGCTGTATAATTAGTGCCAAGAGACACACACTTTTTAGAGGCTTTCACGATGGCATTCCTGGTCACGTGTCGTTTTCTGAGCACCGAGAAGATAAAGCCTAAACTGTGTGTTTAAAAATTAGTTATTTTTTGTAGAAATTTGACTAAAAAATACTAATTGCAAGAGATAAAAATTTCCATTTGCCTTCTAACATGGAAGAATTTCCTTATTATAAAATACGTATAAAAATGAGCAATATTACATATCTGAATTTTATCACAATACGTGATAAAATTCAGCACATAAAAATTGCGATGGGCTCTTAAAAAGCTTCAAACTGGGCATTATAAAAAGTTCTAAACTTAAACTAAGTTCAAATTTACCGGAAAAGTATTAATTGTGTTATACATTCATCAATTAGTTCCGGTACAATTTCACCTGTTTTATTATGAGTACTTAGTCATATATGTATGTGATACAGAGCTCATAATAGGCATTTATGTCATTAATTTTAAACGTGAGGTCTGTCCGCTAATCTTACAATGACTTTTCTACATTGTTCATGTTCAGAAATCGCTTATTTCATAGGATTGTAATCTGAATTGTACCACTAAGAAAGTTTGTTTGGGAGTTTCAACGAATTATTTGTTACGAACATTACCTGAAATTATTCCTACACAAATGTCGATACACACGACGCATGTAGTGTTTTTGATAGCAAGAGTTTCCATTATCTATTTATTGACATAATACTTATTGATTTATATAATTATTTTAGAATAATTTCCTGCGTGCAATGTAAGACTGGCGCCGGAATTTATATAGGGGGCTGTTGGGGTGAATATCCAGGATACTTTTCGTGTCGGGATATTACATGGAAGTTTTATTTTATAAAACTATTCGTATTTCATTCATATGATTCTTCAATATTAAATAATATACGTTTAAAAATTACTTTTCAAAGATAACGCTTCTAAAAAAGGCCACTCAGGCCAGTGTCTACGTCGTAGACTCTGGCCTGAGTGGCCGTAGAGAGTCTACGTCGTAGACTTTCTAGTGGCCTGAGTGGCCACTCTGGCCTGAGTGGCCTCTACGACATTACGCATGTGCAAATACAGTATTTCTTATTTTACTTTTAAATATTTAAAAATATATATATTTATAAAAAAAGTCTAATGTATGAAAAATATACCTTTTTAAATTATTTAGTCTATCAATGGATTCATGCGTTGTCTCCAACTTTACGCGAGTGTGCAAAATTTCAGATCGATTGCAGGAGTGTGTTAAATATCGTGTATGAGATTTGTAGCAGACAATCAAGAAGTTAAGTTAAAGAGAAGTGTTGTAATAATATGCGTTTTAACAATTACTTTGTATGGGTCATCCTGACCCAGTTTACCCGACAAAAATGTGTATCAGTGCTATGTCCGCTCTCTGTTCGTGCTTTGGTTAATAAAGTGTGTCATTCTTTTTACATCATGACCCATTCACTTCTCTATGTGATATTATTCTATTAGCAACATAGCAACTCGATTGCTTGTCCATTTGATGGTCGACTCAGTACCAGCTTCCTAACCCTCACACTCCGTCGCTACCCTCACTTTACGACCTGCTTTACTCTTTATTGCTCATAAGTGCGCCATTTACCCTCTATTACGAACACATTTATTCCCTGGCATAAAATAATGCAATTAAGTGAATGGGAGACACGTTTGGTTACTGTGTTCCGGAACTGATTATTATTTGCACTCAGAGCTATGAATGAAACTTTGTCCGAATAGCGATGCATTTTTGGTCCTCGCGTTGGTAATTTTGACGCAGTTTAGCCCGGCTTGAGCGCGTATCAGCCCTGTAACCCACTCTCTGCTTGCACTGTGAGTAAAAAAAATGTGTCACTTTTTAAACAATATGTCTCATTCATTTCGATGAGCGTTAAACTTGTTTTCAGCCTTAGAAAATCTTTTGTTCCGTTAGCACATATGCTGTTCCTGAAGTACTCAATCTATTGTTGTAAAAACCGGAATTATTTCGAAAGATATTCTACAGCACACAGCTTACGTTATTTCAATTTGGGTGAGGGCTTTTGTTAATTAATTATTTCCCATCATGAATAGATATTTTTTTCAATCATATTCCCCTGACACTTGAAAACCCAGCAGTTCTATGTTCTTCCTTCCTGAGAACTACCGTCGCTATGCATTAAATCGTTGAGAAGTGAAACAGAAGCATGTCATTGCGGTTATCTCACTCCATCAACCGGCCATTTCTCTTTAAATCAACGCTGCCCTCAAAATCTCTGCAGTAAATAGCGCAATTTGGGGCAGTTTAACGCCGCGTTCCAGCCGTTTACGACTGCCACCATGCGCTGAGTTCTAAGGCCGTGTTACAGCAGTTTGCGGCCGTCAATTGCAGTGAGTTCTAGTGCCGGGTTACAGCAGTTTACCGCCGTCGCCTGAGCTGAATTACGAGTACCGGACTCGGCAAGGCAAGATGATAATCTCGAAACCATCGCAATTCCCTGGTTGATTTTAATTGTTTTTTTTTTCAATAAAAATATACTTGGGATCGTAAATTTGACGATGGCCGTAACTATGGTCTTAAATTATACTGTGTGCGTAAATTGACTCATGAAAATCAGGCCGTCGGCCAAAAGCTGTAATATTCATGACAACAAAGATGAGGGTGAGCCAGTAACAGGAGCAAGAGTCAGCGCAGGCCCAAATGTCAGCTCAGGACACAAGTGTCAGCTCAGGACACAAGTGTCAGCTCAGGACACAAGTGTCGGCTCAGGACCCAAATGTCAGCTCAGGACAAAAGTGTCAGCTCAGGACACAAGTGTCAGCTCAGGACACAAGTGTCAGCTCAGGACACAAGTGTCGAGCTCAGGACACAAGTGTCGGCTCAGGACCCAAATGTCAGCTCAGGACAAAAGTGTCAGCTCAGGACACAAGTGTCAGCTCAGGACACAAGTGTCAGCTCAGGACACAAGTGTCGGCTCAGGACCCAAATGTCAGCTCAGGACACAAGTGTCAGCTCAGGACACAAGTGTCAGCTCAGGACCCAAATGTCAGCTCAAGACACAAGTGTCGGCTCAGGACCCAAATGTCAGCTCAAGACACAAGTGTCAGCGCAGGACCCAAGTGTCAGCTCAGGACACAAGTGTCAGCTCAAAACACAAGCGTCAGCTCAGTACACAAGTGTCAGCTCAGGACACAAGTGTCAGCTCAGGACACAAGTGTCAGCTCAGGACACAAGTGTCAGCTCAGGACCCAAATGTCAGCTCAGGACACAAGTGTCAGCGTAGGACCCAAGTGTCAGCTCAGGACCCAAATGTCAGCTCAGGACAACCTGTTGCCTGTTTACATCCCTTGCCTGGCGTTACCTGTTACCTGTTGCCAATTTCCCTTAAGTTTAAGGTAATTAGGCAGTAACTGCGCTAGTTTTTCCCCAGCCCAACATTTCCGAGAGCCAACTCTTGGCAGCGAGAATATTTCTTCACACATTTTATTTCTTGCCCTGGCGGAAGCCGCGTCATTTCTTTGTGTGTTTTTTAGACTAATTTAATGGTACAGTAATGATGCTTGAAAACACATGGTTTTATGTTATAATTAAATATAATTATACATAACAACCATAACACACTAATCAAGCAACATAGCTGTGCTGGTGTTAGCTTATAGGGAAATATCTTGAAAATATGTAAAAATTGAAGTTTACAAAATATTTTCAGATTAATGAATATATTGATAATTATTAAGTGAATAATTATTAAGATAATTAAGATAATAATCATTAGGATAAGTATTAAGTCATAATTATTAAGAATTAAGTCTCGCCAGTTGTGAATATTAGCGATAACTTTTCTTTTCATTATAATTAGATCTGTTAGGTTACAAATAAAATAACGCTGTAGTGACGACACGAATAACGGTTTTTCGCTTGAAGTAACTTTCAGGAACTCAGGTCTCAAAAATGCTCATCAAGAGCGAGTTCCTCTAGCAATAAATGCTGCGCGCTCCGTACACTCAGATAAATAAGTGAGACTTTGTCCAAAGAACGATGAATGTTTTGCCCCTTGGGTAGGTCATCTTGACCCAGTTTGGCCCACCAAAAGAGCGTATAAGTGCTACGTCCGCTCCCTGCCCGTGCTGTGTGTAAGAAAGTGCGTCGCTATTTAGACAATACGACTCATAGATTTATGTGAGTGTAGTCTAACGCTGTGCACTTAACCCCAGACCTGAAACAGCNATTGAACAATAACCGTAGAGACCAACACTTGACTCAAGCGCTACGCAGAGTTTGGCAATTGTTTTGACAATAGGAGGTTTTTAGGTCCAAAATGTCACTATTAATATTTATGATTTGTTGTGAGAACAACATAAACCTTTAAGATTTTATTTCCGATTATATAGGTTACGTGATACCTAAGATAAATGTCACCAGGATATTCTGAAAACTTAGCTTTTACTGCAGGCTTATATTGCTAAAGATTTTCAGACTCATTCTCTGCACTATGGTGGATATTATGCGTACGAGCGAGTTTTGTACGGCTACACGTAACTCTTTAATCGTAGATGAAGGAAATGAATGATGCTTATCACTCACTCGTTTCATCAATCCATGACTGGAACTATGTATGAATACTGAACAGGGCATATATTGTTACTGTCATACGTTATGTTAATTCAACTGTAAATATTCTATTATGATTCATTTCATTTGTGATTTCAGTAATTTATAATCTTCAGAGAATTCGCTTGAATTCCGATATTCTTGGGTGACGAACAGAAAGCAAAAAAGTCGACGAGGATTGCGTTCAAGGTAGCGTTCAAATTTGTACACAAATTTCAATTTGATACTATATACTTTATGATTCAAAATATTTTTAACTCAACTAATTGATAATAATCCATAACTTGCAAATCCCTATGTTCTATTTCATTGTTTTACGGCAAGAAAAATTTCATTATATTATATCGAATCATTTTATTTTTCTCTTTCGATCACTCTTAATCCCGTGGAATCTAAATTAAAATGAAAGAATGAACACTGCGAAAAAATACGAACAATTGTAATAACTGCGCAAATAAATGAGTCGTGAAAATGTTTTTATACATTCTGAATGACTATAACACAGACGTTAAAATTTTTCGCGCTTCAAAAATTATAGATTGAAACGCAATATTCAAATTTCCTCAAGTAAGCGTGATTTTTTACGATTTTGCACAAAATTTAAGCCAAAGTTGCGCTGAACTTAGCTTTGGATCTACAATGAATGAACGCCTGCCAATTAATTAGATAGTCAGTGTATGTGTGGGCCTGTGTACAGTATACATCTCAAGTGCAGTGCCTCAGTGTGTATCTCTGTATATGTATACATGGCCCGTCAGTATAAGTGATGTGTATGCTGACAGCCGGTAAGCTCCACACAGGCTTCCGTGTGTTTATTGTGTACTGTATATTGTGTGTGCTGTAATGATGGATGTTGTGCTGTTTTACGGTGTGTTGCATGCCTCGTTTTATGTATGCTGTGTGTAGTACATGCTCGGTGTAATGTATGCTCTGTGTGGAGTTTAATATATTAGCGATGTGTGAAGAATGTTTTGTGCGGTGTATCATATACAATGCATTTAATGCAAACAATATATAACGGAGATATACAAGCAGGCTCTAATAATGATCGGGAGTGTTACAAGCTAAATTTTATGCTTTGTGTAATTCTCTTAACTTCTGTCATTATTATTTTGCACCAGTCACTGTATAATTATTCTATGTACGTTCTGCTCTCTTCCAATTTCATACAAAACATTTTGTATGAAAAAATTTTCCTTACAAAACTTTGAACGAGGCTTGCCGCGGTAATCGTAATTAATTTTTTCAATCATCTACATATGTAGAAAATAGTACATTTGCTATTATTTGATTAACCTAATTACTGATTTTTCCTTCATTTGCAGGTAAGCGCGGCTTATGAAACTCGTTAATTAACTTCATGACTCATCGGCAGGTGAGTAAGTAAAGCGGGGAAAAATGTGGGCATATTTTTTGTGAAATTAGTGTCAGCTTTGGATTATTTTAGTGTAAAGTAACTACACATTTAGTGTGATTATTTCTATGACAAAAATAGTTAAACTAACTAATCACTAATGTATAGTTGTAGAACAAACTTCACACTTGGTGCGTGCTAATCGAAAACTTAGTATACTGGAGTATATGTGGTGAGTATTATGTTAGTAATATACGAGTAATATGTGAGTAATATTGGGCAATATGTGAGTAATATGTGAGTAATATGTTAGTAAAGGCTGCATAAAAGCTTTATACATCTCCTCTTCGCTACGAACAATGCGTGGTCACGAACAATACCGTAGCGTTCGTATGGCTGGACACGAACAGTGTTATGTCATCTCTGTTAGTAAACGCTGAGAAATGATTAGGTAATATTGTCCAAATTGTGACACACTATCTACACGTGGCTCTGATACGCCTCTGTACAAGTCCAAACTGAGTCAGTATGACCCATACAAAGGCGAGAATTGGATTGCCATCCAGACAAAGTCTCAGTCATTCCTCTGAGTGTAGCTGATATGGTTTTAGTTGTCATTATTTATTTTAGTTGACATTTTTTCATTTTAGTTGACATGGTCCTTGACCAAAGCGCATCGTAGCTTTTTAAGTTTTTAGAAAAATTGTTGATTTTCTTCTATTCGTACTCATGTTCAATGTTATGCTTGTGATTCTATAGTGATAATAATCACGAGCGTGATGGTATTACTGGGTGATGTCGCATGTGATAAATTTTCTGCGATTTTTATCACTAAAGAAAAACGCTGATATTAACTGGGATAAAAATACCAATTGAAGCCATGATCGAATATTCACAACCATATATACCTGATAAAAAATTTCTTGAACCTGTAAAATTTTTACCTTTTTTTGATGTAAAGATTTTTTAATTTAGTGATAAATTTGTTGTCGAACGCAGCGTTTTGATAACCCCCGAATTTTGTTATTATTTGGTAATGATAATTATTACCATCCTAGTAAGCTAATCATCTTTAAGTTAAAATTGCCGAGAAGCACATTAATTGTTTTTTCATTCAATAAGGAACTTTTTATTCACCTATAAGAGTTCACTAAAATAATTATGCGATAACTTTGCCATTGATATTTTTTCATTTTCACTAAGATTTCTTTCCTTATTAAATAACATATTTTTCTCCTTTCTCTTCACTTAAATAACATGAAGCTTCATCGATAATTACATTCAACGACTTCACCATAAACTCTTTTTACATTTTCGCCAAATTCCACACCATTATTTTTAAGGTGATAACAGTCGTTCTACAGCACATCGGAACCTGTCATTGGAAGGCATTTTCTGCAGTAACGGTTTCGTTTTTTTCTCCCTGATACACTGAAGAAAATAACGAAAATACGGGCTTAAAAAGAACCAATCTCTGCGCCTGATTGTCTCCAGTTCTCTCGAGGTTCTGGTCCATCAACGGAGCGATTAACAGACGCTGGGTTCTAACAGTTCTATTGTTTCGTGATCGTAAGTTCTGCGATGGTCGTAAGTATTACGATGGTCATTTGTTCGACGATGGTCGTAAGTTGTGCGATGGTTGTAAGTTGTGCGATGGCCGTAAGTTCTGTGATGGTCGTAAGTTCTGCGATGGTCGTAAGTTCTGTGATGGTCGTAAGCTCTCCGATGGTCGTAAGTTCTGTGATGGTCGTGAGTTCTGCGATGGTCGTAAGTTCTGTGATGGTTGTAAGTTATGCGAAGGTCGTATATACGCGCTGTCCAGAACGTTTGATCGTAAGCGGATTGAGTGAGGACATTGTAACAGTTCAAGTACAATTGTTGGTAGCCGATTTTTCCAGCTTTTCATGTTGATAGTTAATGTTCTAAAAAGGAATAAAATTAATTTTAAATTTTTTGAAATGTTTAAAATATCGGAAAAAATGTATTATCTTGGACATAATTTCAAAATATATATGATTCGTTCTGTTTTGATGCATCTTGATTTGAAATGATTTGCTTCATATTTTTTCATAGAGAATACTTCATGATTATGTATCTAATTATTCCCCACATTCATCGTCATTAACTGGAGTGAATTAGTTCGCTGTTCGTTATTCATTCGCTAAGAAATTTTCATGAGCGGTCAATGCAAACTGTAGCGTCTTCCGCACCCGTAACGCCGTGATTTCCACCGTATACTCCTGACACTCCGCCGTGATTTCCACCGTATACTCCTGACACTCCGCCGTGATTTCCACCGTATACTCCCGACATGCATACGTAATTTTCCCTCCGTATAACTGTTCCCCGTTTTGCTTTTGTTTCTCGCGCATCAGTTGGCACGACGATTCTAAAAACACTGGCGGATTTTTGACGATTTTTCGCGGATTTTTAGGAGCAAACTCTGCGGGAATCCGTAAAACTTCGGATGACGTCAGGCTTCACTTACGCAGTCCGTAGCCGCGGCGTCCGCTACTGATGCCGTGTGCCGTATCTGTGCCGTATTTGTGCCGTATCTATACTCTGTTGGTACCGTATCTGTGTCGTATTTATGCCGTATCTATACCCTGTTGGTGCCGTATCTATGCCGTATTTGTGCCGTATCTATACTCTGTTGGTGCTGTATCTGTGCCGTATTTGTGCCGTATCTATACCCTGTTGGTGCCGTATCTATGCCGTATTTGTGCCGTATCTATACTATGTTGGTGCCGTATCTGTGCCGTAATTGTGCCTTATCTATCCTCTGTTGGTGCCGTATCTGCGCCGTATTTGTGCCGTATCTATACTCTGTTGGTACCGTATCTGTGCCGTATTTATGCCTTATCTATACTGTTTGTGCCGTATCTGTGCCGTATCTATAGATGGTTGAGGCGGTATCTGTTCCGTATTTGTGCGGTATCTATACTCCTGTTTGTGCCTTATCTGTGCCGTATTTGTGACGTATCTATATTTATCTATATTCTCTGTTGGTGCCGTAACTGTACTGTATTTCAGCCGTATCTGCACCGTACATGTGCTGTATCTGGCAAATACTATTGTAAGAAAAATGATCGGACGTTTAAACAACGCAATGCAAGGTGCATCGTAAGAACTCATCGGAATTGTCGTTCTTGAAGGCCAAATAAGTAGCGTTGTAGCTGCTGGATGAACAATAATGAAACGTTATCGAGAAATTATCACATAAGCGACTGAAATTCCGTCAAAATAACTTTGTTGAAAAGTTCCTCACTTGTCATTTGGACGTTAGAAAAGTGCAACATATTTATGGGAAATCGGCATATTATTTTTCAAAAATGGAGAAATAATGCATTGAAACCGAAAAGCAAAACTAAATATATAAATATAAGATAAAACTAATCACGACGTCGGTTTCAAACTCGTTTTAATTTATTAGCGAATTATCCTTCTTGCGTTGGCCACTGCATGTTGAAGCCGCGAAGAAGAACAAGACTTGTAATTTGATATGAGCGCACAGCGAGCGGTTCTTAGCGGTTCTTAGCGGTTCTTAGCGGTTCTTAGCGGTTCTTAGCGGTTCTTAGAACCAATCTTATGTGACTTATAGAAAGCATGTATAAGATATGGGTTCGAAGGGTATCTATAAGGTTAGGTTATATTAGGTGCTAAATATAAAAGGTATATGTAATGAAAAGGCGTGTGGTATATACAAGAAATATGCAACATAAGACGTGTGGTATATACAAGGGTATATGTGGTATATACAAGATATATGCAACATAAGACGTGTGGTATATACAAGGGTATATGAGTGTGGTATATACAAGATATATGCAACATAAGACGTGTGGTATATACAAGGGTATATGTGGTATATACAAGATATATGCAACATAAGGTGTGTGGTATATACAAGATATATGCAACATAAGGCGTATGGTATATACAAGATATATGCAACATAAGGCGTATGGTATATACAAGATATATGCAACATAAGGCGTGTGGTATATACAAGATATATACAACATAAGGCGAGTGGTATATACAAGGGTATATGTGGTATATACAAGATATATACAACATAAGGCGCGTGGTATATATAAGGGTATATGTGGTATATACAAGATATATACAACATAGCCTGGACAAGTTCAATGCTGCTCTGAACTTGTAACATTATCTTGCAGCTGGCATATTTTACTGCTCTGAACCTGCCTCTGAATTTCAGAGCGCATATCTTGCAGCGTCAGAGGTAACATGTCTATGCAAATACCATGCATTCCTGTGTAAAATTAAGGCAGTTTTATTGGCGGCCAGCGATTGTCCGGCCGTCGGTTGTTGGGTCCTGATAAGACCTCTGATTTAAAATAAAGCTTGAATTAATAAAAAGATTTTATAGACATTGCTGGTTTTAATGCAGATTTTCTGGTGTGGTTGCAAGTTTGTTTTGCGGTACTTGAATGTTTTTAAATGTTGATTTTGTGTGATTCTGTATTTATTCTGCACGGGTGTTTTATAGGTTCGATTGTGATTTTAGAAGTGTTTTTTTATCAAGTTTCCAAGCATTTATTTTGCTTAGGAGATACAATGAAGAAAATAATAAGTTTGCAATGGATTTAAAGTGTGAGCAAACTGCAGTTCATAATAGAATTTTAATATTTTCAATTTTCGTCGATTATTAGACACACCTTGAGAAAAATCAAGAATTTCATCAAATAATTTTTAATTTATATATCTGAATTTAAACATATTTCAAGTAACATTTGAGCTATTAGTAAGAATTTAATTGAGATCAATTTTATATATGACAAATAAACATTATTTTAAGAATAACATCGATTCAGTTATTAAAGGCCAAACACAATGCTATTTTTTGTCAAAGAATTTATTCCAGTTGAATAATTATTATTCTATAATAATCATTAAATGGTAAAATTATGTTATCACCTTCAAGTTATCGTATTTTCTATAATCAACATAATTATATATATGATAATGTATAAATACAACATACTACCGTCATATGCATACACCGTCACTATCATCTCATAGTCAGATGATTAGATTACCAAACGCTTCCCTATATATACGATGATATTTACTCGTGATGAGGAAATATATACAAAATAAACTGGATAGTTTCATTATCTACGCGATATCCAGATTCCTCCTGATGATAGACAATGATACATGATGAATCCAGATCAAGCCCGATGATATTTAATGATTCCTAATTACACCCAATAAACTTATGATACTTGCTTACGCCCAATGATGTGCGATGATTCTCGATGACTCCCCAATGTTACACGATGATGCTTGATGACTGCGGATTATACCCGATGATACCCGATGATACCCGATGATGGTGTAGCCGTGAGGTTGGTTCGTGCCGCGGTTGCGGCGACCTCCGCGGGCGGAAGCATTCAAACCGTCGCGGATGCGTGATAACCGCCCGGCTTGTTTCTACATTCGGCTAAAAAGTCTAACTTTGACCTCGAAAATTAATTTTTGCAGTGAAAATTTTTTTTTCTACGAATAATAATTTTTTCAAAATATAATAACACTAACGCAGACAACCTCAACTGACAGCAATGATGTTGTCATCATCGTATCACTTACGATCACCGTAGCACTTGTGCACGCTGCAGCAGCACCACCACCTGCACCACAACCACCACCACCACCACCACCACCACTCTAATGGCGGCGGTGATTAGCGCGAAATGAAACAATCACAAGACGACCACAAAAAAATAAATACAAGCGAATCAACCAATGAGAATCCAATTTTTCTTCTTAAATAAACGGACCGGAAATATGTACTGCAGGTGTAGAGTGGAGGCGTCACTTTTAATTGACAGTTTTCAACCTATATTTTTACTATGACAGAACGAAAGAAATCGAAGCTTTGTTCCAGTCTATTTACAAGCAGATTATTTGAACACCGTTTAGGTATAGAAGAAATATATCTATTGGGCTCTGATTTTCCCTTCCGTACATACGAGTGAAAATCAGTGGATGGTTCTANCCTGTCTCTTATACACATCTAGATGTGTATAAGAGACAGGGATACAATATCCTCAGTATCACGCGCAGGATACAATATCCACAGTATCACGCGCAGGATACAATATCCTCTGTATCACGCGCAGGATACAATACACAATATTTATGCTTGCTGGTCGTATTACAAATAGGCCAAAAATTCCTTTTTCCGACAATATTATTATTTAAATTTAGTTCTAGATTTCAGCCAATGCTTCTTCTCAGCAAATTTTGGTTTCTAAAAAATTATTTTTTCATCAATTTTTTACTTTCGTACATTTTTCTTGCGGTCCAATTCGGTTTTCAACAATTCTAGCGTTTCATCAAATTCTGGTTTCATTTTTTCGAACTCATGTTTTTTGCCAAAATAGAATTTTCCATTGCATTAATTGAATAATATTTCAGCGTAACTGTAGAGAATGTTTACCGTAATTCTGACAAAACTATTCACATACTCAAACTTTTATATATTGCCATATGAAGAAACTGTGTACGTAAAAATGCGTATTATCGCTAATCTGTGGCGATAAACCCGAATTTGACGTCTTGCTTTACATATAAAATAAATATTTAATTTTCCAGACACGTTGGGTGCATTTTTTGCCTAACTAACAACAAGAGATGATGTGCGAGACCAGCTTCCATTGTTGGATATCTTATGGTCGTAAGAAAAGCCAGACAATTTTTATTGCCTCCATTATTTAAAAATTATTTACTGCCTCGTGTCAAAGCAATTAATAGAGTTTAGTACGTGGGTACTATTTTCTCTATTGCGCTTATGTATTATTAAAAAAGTAAAATGATAACATCACTGTATGTAAAAATTATTGTAGGTATCGTAAACATCATTGTAAGTATCGTAAACATCATTGTAAGTATCGTAAACATCATTGTAGGTATCGTAAACATCATTGTAAGTATACAAAAAAATCCAGTATAATTCCCCGGAATTTATTCATTTTATGTTGTAGTTGAACTAAATATACTTTAGCTGTGATTGTGTTGCTTCAGAACCGCAATAACAAACCAAGGGCGAAGGTCAAGACTAAGGGTTAAAGACTTGATCCTAGAGTCCTACCTAGAAATAAAACCAAGGTCTAAGGTTAAGAATAAGGGTTAAAGACTTGATCTTAGAGTCCTACCTAGAAATAAAACCTAGGTCTAAAGTTAAGACTAAGGGTTAAAGACTTGATCCTAGAAACCTACCTAGAAGTAAAATCAGGTCTAAGGTTAAGATTAAGGGTTAAAGTCTTGATCTTAGAGTCCTACCTAGAAATAAAACCTAGGTCTAAGAATAAGACTAAGGGTTAAAGACTTGATCCTAGAAACCTAACTAGAAATAAAACCAAATTATTAAGGTAAGAGGAGATAGGGTTAGAGGCCTGATTTTAAAATCCTACCTAGAAATAAGACCAAGGTATAAGGTTAAGACTAAGGGTTAAAGACTTGATCTTAGAGTCCTACTTAGAAATAAAACTTAGGTCGATGGTTAAGACTAAAGGTTAATGACCTGATCTTAAGATCCTACCAGGGAATAAACTGTTCTTTATAACTATTCGTTATATTCAATTGTTGGATTACGTTTCCACTTTAGAAACTTATGTGCTTATTGAATGAGTTATTCTCTTCATTATTATACCGATTTATTTGATGTAAAATTATACTCGAATGAAAAATAATTTTAACAGTAATATTATCACCCTGCCCTCTCATTAACCGGATTTTATGCGGGGAAATGCGTTACTTTTACCGGAAAAACTAGCAGCGTAACTGGTCGCCTGTATCGCGGTGACAAGAGACGGCTTACTTGCACATCAATAACTCCTCTTTTTACAAACTCTGAACTTCTTTAGCTATTATTCTCTACGCGTTATCGGAGACTAGAATGCGACCTTAATTTGAGAAAATTATTAGGGTTCTGTGGAAATTATTAGATTTGATTCCATTTGTTTCAGTTCAGTGTTAATTTTGTTTTTTTCATATTGGTGCGTTGAAAAATGGTTGTGTAGCTTTTGAGTACTTTTTTATTTTCTCGCATTTGATGAAACATCGCTAATATTCACTTATTCTTTTCATCATAATCTGTATAATATTTTTGATGTTCGTCTGAGTTATTTATCCGTCTTATGTCCCTGGCATCGAATAGCGAAAATAGAATTCTGCGAATCTCTTTAAATCTAACGCCGAAAATTATTCTTCAATAAGAAAACATTAGCAACTAATTTGTCGCAAACTGAGAAAAAATTATGCATGATGTTAACAAGAAACAAAATATTTTTCTTGGAAGCTAAGAAATAAAGGCACTTAGAGATGACAATATTGTAGAGAAAAATAGTATAGAGAAAAATAGTGTAGATAAAAATATTGTAGAGAAAAATATTGTAAAAAGTGGCACTACAACTACTTATCTACAGCACGAGCAGTGTACGGACGTAGATACGCCCATTGGCTGGGTCAATGTGAATAAGGCTGACAAACACATTAGCAAATCGTGCATCGCTATTTTGACAAAATATCGCTTATTTCTCGGAGTGACGGTTAACTGTTTACACTGGCGCTGGTATAGAACTCAGGCTTAGCGTGTGAGGCTCGGGAGTGCTCTTCAAGCGTTTTCTAGTGGAATTTCAACACAAAATCTACACAAAATATACACAACAATATACGAATATGATGAGTATGATGCATGACGAGTCATTCCTTTAAGCCTGACACTCTTCAACGTTTCCTTGGATACGCGTATCTCTGGCACGCTATTTTCTTTGATAATATGAAGCTTTATGTTAGAGTATGAACATTATCTTGCCCACTTCAGAGTACATTCAACTTGATAATATGTAAAAAATTATTGGAGATAATAATAATAATTCTAATTAATGAAGTAATAAAAATAGAATTAAGATTTTTACTATTTACTAAAATATGACCTTTTTTACTATTATATCATTAGTATTTTAATATATTATTATCTAAAACTCCCGACCGTTCATTTTAGATGCATTTTCCATAATAGCGACAATTTTTTGTTATACTTTACTTATATTCTAAAGTTTTTTACGATATTTTTTTCAGGATCAATGTAAAATTATTGATTATACCACCTCCACCTTGTTCCTAATTTCTTATATGTATTCATTGTGTGAATATTTTGTGCTTATATTCATTCCTTATATAAAATTTTTGTTCGTCGTAACGAACAATTGCAGTGAGAAAAATCCAGATTCTTTTCCTAAAATATTAAAAATTTTAAAATGTATGTGTCATTTTAAAAACTGCATTTACATTTTTCTCTGTGGAATCTTATCAGTGAACTTGACTTTCAGTTTCAACCTAAATAACGAAATCATATATCAAATTACAAATTTTAGTTTTTTCATTTAATTAATTCTGATACATTCGTGAAGTGCATAGTTCCCAACCCTCAATTTTAGACAATAATGGTTATGTGGTTATTTATACTGTTATTTGTCTGGAATGCTGAATTCAATTAGAAAATTCAAATGCTGAACCAAGGTGATCGTGTATGGTATCATAAATGCATTCCTCATCGATGAACGGGAGTGAAATAATTTGCATGCCTGAGGACATCAGAAATATTTCAACCCAGAATCAAAATCCGATAAATAAATCCGGATCTGCGATACCGAATCTCATCCACAAGGAGATAACCCAGGTTTTGGGGATCCCGATCCTCGGTAATGCATCACCCACGATGCTCAGATCTCCACGAGATCAAGTTTCACACGGAACACGTCGTGCTGGGGGATGTGATCCACCGTATCACCCGATCTCACCTAAAAAAGTGGTAACAGTGATCGACATTCACCCACAAATCTGCTTTTCCCGCGCAGTTCAACCGGTCTCGAAAAGTCGCAATCCTTGGGACCAGCCCAGCGTCAGACCACATGTGCCTCCTAAACCTTTATCCTATAAGAAGATTTCTTCTCGAGGAATTCACAAAGAAAAACCTTCTTCAGGAGGCACGAGTGGAAGCTGCGGCGCTTATCGCAGATCAGGACTGCCAGAAAATCGTGATATCCCTGGAAAAACACCGAACTCCTTCACAAACGAAACTAATTCCTCGTCTGTGGAGAATGATGAGTCAGCGCAAGGGGTCAATTCACCCATAAATATATTTAAGGTATTTGATTATAATAGAAAAAATATACCGCTTATTAAATCTAAACTTATTCAAAGGACCTCTTTTGTTCCCCGCAATTCTCCTCTGAGAAGCTACGGCTCCCATGAATGTTTGCTCAGCGAGTTTACCGCGTCGGATAAAAAACACCTTAATGATGGCACTTTAAATGGCGTTAAATCCAGCACCTCCACGCGTCAAGAAATTAATAACCTTCGCGACGCTTTTGTGCGCAGTCATTCTCAGCCTGAAATGGTGCTTAATTACCGAGGCGCCCAATTAAGTCCACAAGAACTGGCCACCTGCAACTTGCGGGCGGTACTAAAAACCTGTCCTGGTAATGAGGTCCATGATGAGGCGGACAAAGGTGAAGTAAACAAGTCGCCAACCCTTCTTGTCAAGGGGGGCATTGTCAACGCGGGCGTTGTCAACGGGGGCGTTGCCAACGGAGGCCTTGCCAACGGAGGCATTGTCAACGGAGGCATTGTCAACGGGGGCATTGCCAACGGAGGCCTTGCCAACGAAGGCATTGTCAACGGGGGCATTGCCAACGGAGGCATTGCCAACGGGGGCATTGTCAATGGGAATAAGGAAAACCGCATTGAAATTTATCGTCCTCGTCCGGATCCTGACGGAATGTCATGCAGTTATCCCGACCATCCCGTCTTTGAATCTTCGTCAAATGGACTGCCAGACAAAGAGAGTCGCATGATTGCAAAAAACATCTCAGCGGATGTTGATAACACACCACCACCCACGCCGATGCATGGGAACTCTGATGATGACTCAAGGCCGAACCAACATGAGCAAAGTATCGTCAATATTGTGGAGATGAAAGAACGACATTCAAGCCTCTCTTTAGATCCTCAATGTAGACAAAGTCATGACGAAGACAAAGATCTAAATTACGGATGTGGTGAACCGGATAATTGGTCAGCTCAGGATGAGCAGCTTGAAACGAGCCTTAATGTATCAGCAGACTTTGCAAGGAGTAACTCGAGTAATCATTTCTCAACTCAACAAGCCCGTCAACGGCATACCAAAAACCCTATCAGTTTACATTCGAATTCTAGAGAAAGTTGGTCTCAGCAATGCAGCGCTTTTTTACGTTTAGATGAACTCTTGGTATGTAACAGCAAAGAGATGCACACCGACATGACCCCTCATTCACTGCGAAAAAATTGCTCTTGCACAAAAGTGGATTCTGATTCAAATCGTGAGAACGTTGATTGTCCACCTCTCGACAAAGATGACAATCATCGTGCGCTTGATGCCAATCATCATGGGATTGGAAAAGTGGATGCACGACCGCCCGATTACTGGATGCGCTCAGACGGCTCTCTGGATTTTCCTCATCCATCATCCGACCTTGAGGGGGAACCTTGCCATTCACTTCTGTACTCTAATCTTCTTCGAATAGGTCAATCTGAAAACGATTCCATGAAACTAGATATCCTAAATTCTAATGATCATGGTAAAAATTTCTGTTCTGAATTTTCGAAGTTGAACATAATATCCGAAGGCAAAATTGCCAATCTGGGCGGAAAAAGAGCTATTTCAAATGAAAAATATTCAACGAATTCACCGGATTTCCTAAATTTCCAAACAGAAAATTCGTGTAAAAGAGAAAATGCGCCACTACTGCAGAAATTTTCGATTCCAAGCATCCGCGTCAGAGATGAAACAAATGATGAGCGATCGAAATCTTCGGAGAGAATCGGCAAGATCGAGAGAAAAACCGTTATAGTTTCGGAGCCAAGCGGATGTACTCGAAATTCTTCACGTTTCCGAGTGAGAAATGAACTACCGACATGTCTTGAGCCTCAATCAAAGCTTAGAAAGCCAACTGTCGTACATGAGCATCGTTGTTCTGGACGCAAACTGTTGAAAAGCGATGAGAGCTTTCACGTTCGGAGAGACGGTACCGGTACTGTTAGAGATGGTACCGATAATGTTGGAGACGGTACTGATGCTGGAAGAGACGGTACCGATAATGTTAGAGATGGTACCGATAATGTCATAGACGGTACCGGTAATGTTAGAGACGGTACCGATAATGTTAAAGGCGGTACCGACACTGTTATAGATGATGGTGCTGATTCTGGTAAATACGGTAGCGATAGAGATGGTACCGATATTGGTGCATACAGTACCGGTACCGACAGAGACGACATTGGTACCGGTAGAAACGGTACCGGTTTCTTTGGTTCCGCCAGCGGTGAAAAATTGAACGTTGGCGATCAGTGCTCGCAAATTTGTAGATCGAAAGGAAATTGCCGGAAACCCGAAGACGGTTCATGTGATGATCAATTTTACGGTCTGAGTGATGAACCGAGTGCTTATCAGTGTGATTACACAAACGAGGATCAATGTGATGTACAACTTGATGATAAACGTGCTGGTAAATATATTATCCAGAATGTTCATCATTGTGATGTCGACCCAAAGAAAGAACTTCACAATAACATATCTTTATTTTCCGATCTTTCTTTGAACTCTCTTGAAGACAATTCCAAAACTCAAGTTCTAGGACGCCCTCAAGCTTCAGGAATTCCGGCGTTGAAAGCAAAACAAAGTTTAGATGACGTTCACACTATCAGTATAACGCCCCTACACTCTAAGTTCTCGGATGTTTACCATGAAACTTTTTTCGAAGACCAAGTCAACAACTTGAGCGATGTTTGCGAGTCGGCTTCCCTCTCGAGAGCGGACAATGGGGCAGAATCTCCGGTATCCGCGAGCCTGAGCCAAATATCCACCAGCCCGAGCCAGACTTCCATTCGCCCGAGTCAGATATCTGCAAACCCGAGTCCGATGTCTGCCGGCCCGAGTAATATATCCACATACCCAAGAAACAAATCCACAAGCCCGAGTCAAATATTCACAAACCAGAATGACATATCCACCAGCCCTAGTGACGTATCCACATGTTCTGCAGACAATAACACAAGCCCGAGTCAAATATTCACAAAACCGAATGACATATCCACCAGCCCGAGTCAGATATCCACAACCGCCAGTCACATACTTGGCTCTGAGCCATCAATTTCCAGCCAAGCTTCGCCGGCCTCCGCCGCTGCGGAACAACCGGTCATCAATCCGGTCTCTAATCGTCTGTGCACGGAGCCTCCGAGAGATATGACTCAAACCCGACCGGAAAACACTTTTATGCAAGAAAATACCGGACCGGATCATTGGGGTTCTGAAAACAATTTTATGCAAGAAAATGCCGGACCGGATCATCGTGGTTCTGAAAACAATTTTATGCAAGAAAATGCCGGACCGGATCACATGGGTTCTGAAAACTATTTTATGCAAGAAAATACTGGATCGGCTCACCATGGTTCAGAAAACAATTATATTCAAGACAATACCAGACCGGATCAAAGTAGTTATGTAAACTCTTTTATACACGAAAATACCAAACCAATCTGCTATAATTCTGAAAACAATTTTTTTCAAGAAAATACTGAACCTGGTTGCCGCGATTATTCATCAAACGCGGGCAAAGATTCAACCGTTCTTTGGACGTCCAATGATTTTTTGTTCATTAAGGAAAATAAAAATTCTCAGGTTAAAGATTTTCAAAATGAGGAAGGGCCGTTCAAATTATTCATTGAAGCTCATCCAGGTAATGAAGTGAATATTGTGAGTGACCGGCACTCCGTGACACCGGATAACGAACGTCCAACTAAAAACCAACCAACGCGTTACGTTAATCGCGCAAAATGCGTCGATCTTGAAACGAATCCCTGCTCAGATGCTACCATCTGTTGTGGCGGCTGTTCGACCAGTGATGCTGCAATCTGCACGGCGAAGAGTGATGCTGCAAACTGCAACTCTGCTGTAGTTGCTGCAACCTGCAGATCGACCAGTGATGCTGCAACCTGCACGTCGACCAGTGATGCTGCAATCTGTAAGTCTACTGGCAAAGCTGCAATCTTCAAGTCTACCTGCGAAGCTGCAATCTGCAAGTCGACCAGCGATTCTGCAGTCTGCATGCATGTCGGCAATCCTGCAACCTGTAAGTCTACCGGCAATCCTGTAATCTGTAAGTCTACCGGCAATGCTGAAATTAGCAAGTCGACCATCGATGCTGCAATCCGCTGTGGATGTAACGCCAAAGACTCGTCAAGGAAGCGCGGTCTAGTGCGGCAGAAGCCAGTAAAGTGTCGGCAACTCGCCGGCATGGCGCCGGAAGACTGTTCAGAACGTCGGTCTACAAACCGTAATTACACAGAACGAACGAATCCCTCATTTTCTGATGAGCACATAAATGGAAAAGGTCAAAATGACAATAATGATGAGTTATTGGATGTCGCTAGACCCTACGACGACAATTTCAAGAGCAACAGCGGCAATTCTCATCGGAATTATTCTGGGAAATCTGACTTCAATATTTCCGGAGGGCATCTTAAGTCTAAAGACACGAAGCCAAGAAGTGCCAGCAGTAAAAGTTCATCAAGAATCGCACGAGTCTATTCCAAAACTGATTGTTACAACCTAGCTAAGACCCTCAACTCTTACCCCTCAATATCCAGTCCCAACGATACGAATTCTTGCGCGGAACAAGAGACCTGGGGCAACGACGACTGGAACATGGCAAACAAACTCCCTAAAGATCTTCAAAGTTTGTCGGAATTCATTAGCAGAAAGATAAAGAAAATTTACGGCTTCAATGATGAAGTTTTATTGGAAAGAAATCACTTCCTCTCAGTGAATGAGGAATGCAGCAGTTCAGTGAACTTCTTCCTTGAAGATATCGCGTGCAACTTCTCGACTGAAGACTGCCCTCTGACCCTGCGTCAGCCTGGCTCGCTGCAGCACAGGTGAGATCAACTTTCAATATATTAAGTAACAATAAAATAGGTAAAAATTCAGACGTAATAAATGTTCATTCGTGAGTGGAGATTTGTTCCTCAATTTTAATCAATGTCATTTATAATGAAACCTAATTCATTATTTATTTGTAGAATATTTTTGGTGAATTTTAAAACTGGTGCCGCAAAATATATTGGATATTGGAGCGCATATCAGCGTTACTCAATTTTGATTTAAAATTCGATATAATATATATAACATCTGATGTCAAAGTAAAATGGCGCGGGCTCTTCGCTTAAAGGGAATTTGAGTGAAATTTTCATTCGCGAGAAGATAACTGAACATAAAAGCAATAGCTGGAAGTACGGTTATTATGAAGGAATAATCGACCATTTCGACCAGGAATCTGATGTTTATAATTGAGGAACATATGAATAATTCTGAATTCTAAAAGAACATCCGCATTCATGCTGCAGGAAAATAATGGCCGTATCAAGGCCGGCCAACAAATGACCACTCTTAAATCACCTAAAAACCACCTGTTGTTTTTAACAGAGACCATCCGTAGCACTGAAACAATAAAACCATAGCATAACAATAATGCATTGTGCCTTGGTAACCACTATAGTCTGATCAGACCCCTGATACGGGCTAATGAGGCTAGTGATATGCTAGCCTCCCGGTCAATCCAACCGTTAAAACCGCTTCTTTTCTTCTGTCTCTGACTCTGTTCATTCTTTAACTGTCTTTTTACTCGTGTTCAGTCTCTTTCTCGCTTGTATCTCTCTGATCATCAGAGCCTCTATTGTTCTGTGACCAGCACAGTCTCTGGCAGGTTCTTAATTTCAGTCGTTATCTTGGTTTCTGTTTCTTGCTCTTCTATGAAAGCTATAAAACATTTATTCATATCTCTGAACCCAGGATAAAGTTCATGATTGTTAAAATATTGGTAGAATGGTTAACCAAGGCTTAACTATTAACAAAGCGCCATTAATAGAGCAGTTAATCAAGAGTTCTCAATTAACAGAGGAGTTAATCAATAGTTCGTCGGAACGCTCAGCGCAGGAATGATCAGCGCAAGAACGCTTAGCGCAGGAACGCTAAGCGCAGGAACGCTCAGCGCAAGAACGCTAAGCGCAGGAACGCTCAGCGCAGGAACGCTCAGCGCAAGAACGCTTAGCGCAGGAACGCTCAGCGCAGGAACGCTCAGCGTAGGAACGCTCAGCGCAGGAACGCTCAGCGCAAGAACGCTAAGCGCAGGAACGCTCAGCGCAGGAACGCTCAGCGCAGGAACGCTCAGCGCAAGAACGCTAAGCGCAGGAACGCTCAGCGCAGGAACGCTCAGCGCAAGAACGCTCAGCACAGGAACGCTCAGCGCAGGAACGCTCAGCACAGGAACGCTCAGCGCAGGAACGTTCAGCACAGGAACGCTCAGCGCAGGAACGCAGGTTCAGCGTCTGCCGTGGGAAACCGTAATTTTTAGGCGCTGAACTGCAGCGTTCCCGGAGCGAGCGTTTTGACCCCAGGTGCACGGGCTTTAGGGGGATTATGGGCGAATTATCGGCGGCCAAGCATAACTGCGTAATCGTAATTATCTTATGGGTGATTACAGACGAATTATCGGTGGCCAAGCATAACCTGCGAAACTGTAATTATCTTATGACGGATTATAGACGAATTATCGGCGGCCACGTATAACCTGCGCAAAAACCTTCTATAATCTAATAATGGATTATAGACGAATTATCGGTGGCCAAGCATAACCTGCGAAACTGTAATTATCTTATGATGGATTATAGACGAATTATCGGAGGCCGATCATCAGCGGCGCAACTGTAAATGTTATTTTATAACTTCAATTGGATGAGAACTACAGGCCTCACTCCACTTATATTATGCTTGCCTTCCTTTCTTTTCTTTTACTCTGTTACCAATTCGTCGATTTTTTGTGAAAAAATCTTTTTATTTTATTTTAGTATGACAACTTTGTTTCGTTTTTAATTTCTGTTAACTTGTGATTTAAACAATTAATATTATATTATTGTCTCTTTATGTCTTACGATGAAAACATATATGGATTACTGGCGGTTTATTGTCGGCCAAATATCGTATTTTCAACTATAAATAATAATAATAAATAATTATATAAAGCTGTACTGTAACTGTGAATAATATATTATTTCTCATCCAGTTTATTTGATGGTTAAATCACTATTACTAGGCTTCTGCATGCGCTAGTTAGTTAGCTGAATGAAACGAGGACTAGTCCGTGCTAAAAGAGCGTAATCACCTCACTAGTTTGACTGGTTCATTGTCTTTGATAAATCCTAACATTCACCAGCGTAAATAAATCATAACATAAATCTTAACATTCGCTCCTAGTATTTTAATACTCACTCATTTAACTAAAAGGGTTAAAACTAGGTTAATTATTGCGGTTTCTCGACGATATTAGTTTGCTAGTTTGCTATCGACACTAGTGAAAGAAGGCAGACTAGGGCGGGAGGATGTAGTGCGCTAACTAGTTTGTAGGAATCAGGTGCCATAGATGACGCCAAATTCTAGTTCACTATTTTAAGATAACCTTATAACTAGTCTCTAAACTCAGAGGAATAAGTGAGACATTGTCCAAATAGTGATGTACATTTTGCCCTGGTGTGGGTCTTCCTGACCCAGTTTGGCTCGGGCCAAAAGGTGAATAAGAGCTACGTGCAGAAAGCATCTGACACTATTTGAACAATATAACGCATTTATTTTTCTGAGTGTATCAGCCAGACTGCAGCATTAAGGCAGGCTAGGGAGGGGCCAGGGCCGGGCAGCCTGCCAAGTTCCGGCGCTGGCGCGGCGCTGCAGCGAATCAAGGAGAAAGCAACTCACCGATAACGAAAAATAAATAAATGAAATGAACCATAAATATGAAATAAATTAAACTACCATGGGAGATAAAATAACATAAACTGTGGAATAAGGGGAATGAATGAATTTATGGAGTAAAACGAGCTATAATGTTTCAATACGAACTGTTTGAATATAATAAAAATATATAAAAATTCTTACATATAAAGTTTAGAAGTGAAATTAAAAATTTCATACAAATGATTGAAAAGTCGTGTTCTGTTTATAGTCATAAATCCATCTATTTTCATTTCCTTTGAAACATAACAGTTTTTTTATTATTGTCCATTCCGATTACCTTAATCGTAACTGATTATAACTAATAATACCTTAATATTATATTAATTATAATTAAATTTATACAGTGTTCGTTTCTGAAATATTCTATTAATTTTGAGTGATTATAACTATTGCTCTATTCTACATATAATATCCTATTAATTCCGATTGATTAATAATGAAGAACTAAAATGTTGATTTTATATTTTCCGCGGCTCGAGGCTCTTATGTATTTTCTTCACTATATTCCCATGCTTCATGTCTATTGAATATATTCAATGAAGCTCATGAACATCTAATGAATTAATTATATTCATTATTTATTATAGCTTCAATTTACCGAGACCCTTGGTTGCATAGTTGCAGTGTAGCAGCGCAGCACTGCTACAGAGTTGCAGTGTAGCAGCGTACCACTGCTACAGAGTTGCAGTGTAGCAGCGAACCACTGCTACAGAGTCGCAGTGTAGCAGCGAACCACTGCTCCAAAGTTGCAGTGTAGCAGCGAACCACTGCTACAGAGTTGCAGTGTAGCAGCGTACCACTGCTACAGTGTTGCAGTGTAGCAGCGAACCACTGCTACAGAGTTGCAGTGTAGCAGCGTACCACTGCAACAGAGTTGCAGTGTAGCAGCGTACCACTGCTACAGAGTTACAGTGTAGCAGCGTACCACTGCTACAGAGTTACAGTGTAGCAGCGTACCACTGCTACAGAGTTGCAGTGTAGCAGCGTAGCACTGCTACAGAGTTACAGTGTAGCCGCGTACCACTGCTACAGAGTTGCAGTGTAGCCGCGTACCACTGCTACAGAGTTACAGTGTAGCAGCGTTCCACTGCTACAGAGTTGCAGTGCAGCAGCGCACCACTGCTACAGAGTTGCAGTGTAGCAGCGTTCCACTGCTACAGAGTTGCAGTGTAGCAACGTAGCACTGCTACAGAGTTGCAGTGTAGCCGCGTACCACTGCTACAGAGTTACAGTGTAGCAGCGTTCCACTGCTACAGAGTTACAGTGTAGCAGCGTTCCACTGCTACAGAGTTGCAGTGTAGCAGCGCACCACTGCTACAGAGTTTGCAGTGAAGCAGCGTAGCACTTCTGCAGTGTAGCAGTGTTACTCGTTCCTAATGGTCAGTCAGTCACGTGGTCTGTCAGCATGCTTAACTCATGTCAGCAGCCAACACATATTTTTGCGTCGATTATTCAGTTAATGTCAGTGAACATCTCTCAGTTCACTAGCGTCAGCGTCGTCCAATATCCTGCCACTGCCAGTCAGTTAGTCAGTCAGTCAGTGGGGCAGTAACTGTCAGCCAGTCAATATCCGTCAGTCAGTGGAGCAGTAACTGTCAGCCAGCCAATATCCGTCAGTCAGTGGGGCAATAACTGTAAGCAAGTCAATATCTGTCAGTCAGTGGGCAATATCAGTGAGCAGATGTCAGTAAGTCAGTGAGGCAATGCAGCAGGCTCTGTGCCAAGCCTTCCTCTGGCACTCAGTGCCTGCGCTGCCTGCGTGTTGTGCGTTGTGCCGCTGTGCCGCTGAGCCACTGTGCTACCGACCCGTTGTGGCGCTGTGCCGCTGTCTCATTGTCCAACTGTACCGTTGTGCCGCTGTCCCACTGTGCCGCTGCGTGCCGCTGTCCCATTGTCCAACTGTACCGTTAAGCCACTGTGCCACTGTGCCGCTGAGTCGCAGTGCCGCTGTGCCGCTGTCCCACTGTGCCAATGTCAGACTGTACCGCTGTCAGACTATCCCATTGTCCCACTGTACCGTTGTGCCACTGTGCCGCTGAGCCGCTGTGCAACTGTCATCCTAAATTATTATTTTATTGATATCTACATTTTTTCACGGTCTCGTAACAGACGGTGGAATATTTCATCATCAAGTGCGCTTTTTTTCATATTTTTAAGTTTTTAAGCACTAATTGAGTTCGCTGGGAGGTCAAACCGATGTTTTTTTCGAAAAAAACAAGTGATAGGTAAAGAAATTGTTGTAGATATTGTCAGAAAGATGATTCCCAAATTTGTCTTGGCAAAACATAAATAAAATTTATAATGCAGAAAACTATAATCCAGATCATGTTAATTGAAACGAAGGATATTATTATTTATCCAAATTGAATGACAGTAAAAACAAAATTCACAACCCCATAAAACTTGACTCACTTTATGTTTACCCTCTTTTTAAGTCGGACTCACTCTGAAATCAACTCGTACGAAGTCATCCGTTTTCTCGGCGTTGCTGATGTTATACCTTTTTATATTTTCACTATATTTTCACGAGATGTCTTTTTGAAGTCATCTTGTATGTGCTTCTTTCAGCTATTGTATATAAATAATTCGATTCATTCATTTCAATTCATTTATCGTGTATCGATTCAGCGGCTCCGGCAATTTTCAACCACCGTTCATAAGCTGTCCGCCCTAATGTCAGCCATTTTTAGGATATGTACATTTATAATTATGTGTAATTTATAATAATTAAATTATACATTTATTAATTTTGTTGTTCAAATTTAGTTCAGAAATCAATAAGTGACGACGGTGCACATGGTTGATCCCATGTGATTTCTGCGGGAAAGAAATTCGAACGATGCAAATTAATTTTTTATATTTCTTAACATAATTTTTACAACCATCATATAAAATTTTTAGGAATAAGACAATTTTCGCTGTCCGTTGTCTTGACTTAGAGTGCACGGTTTTTACACCTCAAAAAATGACGGTAGCCCGCCATTATTTATAACAAAATTTGTAAAAAAAATGATACGCCAGAACTACATACTGCTCAAAAATTTCCGAATTTTTTTTAAGTTTTGTTACAATATAGTTGGGAATTACCGCAGTTTTAGAGCCGTCCAGCCGGCTTTGGCTTGGCTCTGTTTTTCAACGCGCAGACAGCATGCGATTGTCGTCTTCTCGTGATAAATGCGGCGCTTCAAGTCACACAATTAAAACCAAAGTGACATTTTACGATTATTATCACGAAGAATTTTATAATTTACGATCAGACAAGCTTTACGTAATTTAACGCCACCATAATTTACGACAAGCCCCGATTTAAGTAAGTTGATGTCGCCTTAATCTACGATAAGGCACGATTAAAGCTGTGCCAAGCTGTGTTCCTAAGAAGAGTTTGTAGCGTTGGATCGTCGGTGATTCTTATAAAAAAAATAATATCAGAATGTACAGGTAAAAATTCAGCGGTGGAGTCACGAGGAAATTTTTCTGAAATTTTGTTTTGTCAACAAGCACAAGCGATTTAGTTTAACCGCACAGGCTTTCAGTTTCACCCTTCACAGGCGCTTTAGACGTCCTAACATGCACTGGAGGTATAACTTAAACATTCATAAGCGCTTCTTCACATTGCGATATAAAAAAGGAACGAAAAATGTGTATATGTGGGTGGGAATCATAGTTATTATTAGAGACGTATTTTGTTTAAATCTAGTGAAATATTGTCGGTATTCAAGTCGTGAATATTGCCTATCGAAAGATCATCACATAACTTACGATCATCACATAACTTACGATCATCACACAATTTACGATCGTCACATAACTTACGATCATCACATAAATTCACAGGGCTTACGACCATCACTCTAATTAATAAAAATGTCAATGTGATGCAATACAATAAATGTTTAGTTGTAATAATTAAACACGAGTGTCCGCCGCTAAATATAAGAAGTATAGCAGCATCTGTATGTGCTGCTGCAACTGTAGCGGCAGCAAGAGTAGCTAATATTGCATGTGCTGCTGCAACTGTAGCTGATCTTGCATGTATCGGCGCAATTGTAGCTTTTATTGCATCTGCTGCAGAAACTGTAACTTATATTGCATCCGCAGGTATAATTTTGCTTTTATTGCATCTGCAGTTGTAACTTTTATTGCATCTGCAGCTGCAACTGTGACTTCTATTGCATGTGCAGGTGAGAGTGTAACTTGTATTGCATCGGCAGATGCAATGTAGCTTTTATTGCATGTGCAAGTGTAGCTGTAGCCGCCCCAACGCATGTCTACGCAGCACAATTGTCTTGGTCCCAACAACATTTTTAGGTGATACAAATAAGATAAAAACTCCACGGAATGTTGACGGCCTGGTTCTGGGACTCTGCTTTTGGGGGGCTACGAGCAAGGTGAGGGCGAGTGAGATTTGGTTCAATATATAGTTTATTATTATATAGTCTATAATACCTATAATAGCATTGCCGATAATAATGATAATTATGTGCAACTATTATATCTAATATATCGGGTAATAATAGTATTATTCAAATATTATTTGTATATCAATATTAATATACGAGAAAATACATAATTCAGCCATTAAATCTAGAATCTCAACGTGTACATGATCATACAAGAATACACATGTATTATTAAATATTCTTTCGCTGTTGAAACTTGCATTCATTAATAACGAATAATTAACAGGGGGCGATGATTAATATGAGGCTTAAGGACTTAATTCGTGAATAGATGGATGTTCACGTACTTCATACATGTATATATTAGCGGATGCTAGTTCACTTCATATATGTATTAATGGATGCTCACGCTCTTCATACATGTATTAATGGATGCTCACTCTCTTCACACATGCACTAGCGGATGCTCACTCACTTCATACATGTATTAAGTGAATCTTTCAACTTTTTGTTCTGATTGTACTTATATTCTAGGTTTTTTTTAACTGGTGATGGAAATGGTTTCCGGACCGTTTTCATTGATGACATGGAGAACTTGCTTGACGTTTTCTCTGTTTTTTAAATTCATGTTGCGTTATTAATATCTACCTCTCTGATCGCCTTGTTGAGCTTACTTATAATTACAATTAATGATTACAATCATTAAACCATTTGATGACCATTATCAGTGTCAGAAGTCGATATCATTGAATAATGATATATTAGGATGATCGAGTGATATATTAACTTTGACATTCGAAATAAAAAATCAGAACTTGTAAGCATTGAATGAATTTGATTGAGTGACGCATTAACTTTAAAATTCGAAATTTCTACATAAAGATAAGACCGTATTTTGATGCCGGAGCCTAAAATAATCAAATTCCGAGCACATAAATTAGGTATAAAAATTAACAAATTTTTGAAAGGTCGTGGGACTGCGTTTCGGTTACTCATGGGCTTTGGAATGAAAGATTTCAAGATAGTCACAGAGCGACATATACTTCTTTCTAAAATCTCATTTTTTAGTAATGTTACAATTTCTTACTGAATCAACATAAGAATTCAATATGTTATAGCCTGATTTTAAGGAGACAAACATTTCGTATGGGAGGAATGATCACAATTTATTGTAATTTACAATTGAAAATCCAAGTTATTTACTAATTTTCCAATTGATGAAAATTTGCCAAGCCTTTCCATTATTGGAAAAGTTCCTTTAGATTCATCTTCCCCAACATCGTCAACCAACTTCTTCATGTTTCAACATCGCTTTATTCAAGTTGGAACTTGAGTTGAGACCAAGTTGGCGGCATTAAATTCTCTAGAGAGAAGGTCAAAGTTTCCGAGTTAAGCGCAACTTTAGAGAGAAGTTTTGAAAGCTCGAGTAAAGTCCCGAAGTCCTTCATGAGTTGAGCTGGCGAGAGGAAAACGTTTCAGGAAAATTTTCGAAATTTTCTTTGCTCATTTCCGAATAAAAAAATTAATTGAGTTTTAGAAATTAAACAATTTTATGTTTGATTTCTGATGAGTTGTGTTTCGATAAATAAATTACGTGCACGATCGAATAGTTTGAAAAAACAATTCTTTTTTGCATCAATGGAGAAAATTAATATTATGGAAAAAAGTTGCACAAGAAAAAAAGTATGAATAAACAATAAAGTAATGAGCGTATGACAATTGAAACTCAAATTCTAAAAGTTTATTAACCCTCTCATACACGTTTTACATTGGAGGTAAAATGAAATTTAAGTCCCAGTATATCCCAACACGGAAAGTTACGCGGATAGGAGTTGCGACAGCTGCTGTGTAGATATAGCACCTGACACATCACCAAATTACTTTCACAAATATGTAATAGATTTATTTATATTCCTGATCGGATGATAGAACAGAATAGGACAAAAGTGTCGGCACTGAAGAAATAGGCCCACGGCCTGTTGCCGATTCTTGAATTTTTTTTGACTTGATTCACAAGGGATCCGGCCTTTGAAACCCGATCTCTCCATAACTGATGATTGATTGAGATAGCTGCTGGACTTATTGCCTGGTCCGTAATTTGCTAGGCATTTTAAGACTGAACATATGCTCCTGCATAGCTTCGTCTAGTCTGTTCATGAAGGCGGAGCCATTCTATTCTACATATTTTTATTCGGAGTTATTCTATTAATAGTCTTTCTACGTCCGTAAAAAACTTTGTTTAATAATTATATGCATTGAAAAATTATGGTATATAATACATAATATAAATAAATTCTACTGCCATTTTATGAAACTTTGGAAGATACTCCTAAGACATCTCATTCAGTAAAATGTTCTCATCTCTTTTTAAGAAGGTTACTCATTCGAATAA
The DNA here is from genome assembly GCF_000764305.2 of Hyalella azteca. Classification (NCBI taxonomy): domain Eukaryota; kingdom Metazoa; phylum Arthropoda; class Malacostraca; order Amphipoda; family Hyalellidae; genus Hyalella; species Hyalella azteca. The sequence goes on from NW_025941853.1 coordinate 47,886, forward strand.
AATTTTCTATGAAGTCCCGAGTATTTTGAGGAAGAAAACGGACACGTTCTATATTGGTAGTAGACTATTTTATTTTTATCATCAATCTAATAATTCAAATAAGTTGTGAAAACAAATCGGTTTCGAAAATTTCTACATCCATATCTATACCTTACATTTTTTAAACAATTCTATCAAAAAATATATTATAGGCAAGCGTACGCAAATTAAAGGCAAACGAATCAGTAGCAATTTTTTGCAGAAGTGTTAATGTTTTTACATTTAGATGTGTAAGTTGCAAACAAATCGCAATTAATTAAGTTTTATCGTCATGTTTTAAATTTAATTTGTACTCTTATATTAAATTATTCAATCAATTATTTTTCCTTTGAATGGCATGATTGATATATGTGCGAGGTAATACTCGTGTATAAATAGATTAGTTTTGCACTTCTGAATATTGTGCACTTTAGGAACACAATTGAAATTGACTTTTTCCATTTATACCTAATTATTCCAAGCGTTACATTTTCTCATCAACATAGAAATTTTTAATATCAATATAATTTCCTTCATACCGATTACTCTAACTTCCTATGTTAGTAGTAATTATTAAATGAAAATAAACCGTGGATCCCATAAAGTTCAATCTATTTTCTTGCATTTTCAATCCATTTGAAAATACAAGAATTTTCTGTCAATCCATTTTTTGTTCTCTCTTAATAAATTACCGCCACGTTCAGTCTCAAAATATCAGTCTATCTTAATTGTGTTTTATATCGCTTGATATTAATAACGGAACTTTGTGTCGTTTAAAATAAATCATACGAGTTTCTTTTAATTATAATTATTACAATTTATAGATTAATTAATGCAAGTGTTTCTCTTCCGCAGGTATGGCACCCGAACTGCCGTGTCGCTTCAAGTTTTTGTTGTGAAAGCGTAAGTTGAGTTTGTAGCAGTAAATTGTGGCAGTAAACTGTAAGTTGTGACAGTAAATTGTGCCAGTAAATCGTAAGTTTTAACTGTAAATTGCAGCAGTAAACCGTAAGCTTAAATAGTAAATTGTGGCAGTAAATCGTAAGTTTTAACAGTAAGTTAACAGTGAGTTTTAACAATAAATTGTGACAGTAAAACGTAATTTTTAACAATAAATTGTGGCAGTAAATCGTAAGTTTTAAGAGTAAATTGTGGCAGTAAACCGTAAGTTTTAACAGTAAATTGTGGCAGTAAACCGTAGGTTTTAAGAGTAAATTGTGGCCGTAAACCGTAAGTTTTAACAGTAAATTGTGGCAGTAAAACGTAAGTTTTAACAGTAAATTGTAGCAGTAAACCGCAAGTTTTAACAGTAAATTGTGGCAGTAAAACGTAAGTTTTAACAGTAAATTGTGACAGCAAACCGTAAGTTTTATCAGTAAATTGTGGCAGTAAACCGTAAGTTGTAACAGTAAATTGTGGCAGTAAACCGTAAGTTGTAACAGTAAATTGTGGCAGCAAATCGTAAGTTTTAACAGTAAATTGTAGCAGTAAACCGTGAGTTTTAACAGGATATTGTAGAAGTAAATCATAAGTTTTAACAGTAAATCACAAAATTTAACAATAAATCGTAAGTTTTACCCGTAAATCGTAAGATTTAACAGTAAATCGTAAGATTTAACAGTAAATCGTAAGATTTAACAGTAAATCGTAAGTTTCACCAGTAAAACGTAAGTTTTAATATATTAAGTAAATCGACAGTAATACAGTAAATAATTTACAAACTAAACAATTTACAACGAGCCTAAGTTTAGATCACACGTTATAAGCGACGGTGTTCAGTAAATCTGCTCGTATTTTCATTAGAGCTTCGAATCTTCTGCGTTATATATTATTAATTTAATACGTATAAATGTGAATATGTATATTATAGTTCTAAGTATTCCAGGTTGGATAGATAAAAATGAATTGCATCAATATTCAAATGCGACTTTCGTGATTTCAAATTTTACAATGATCCCGTTTTTTATATACTTGCTGGTATTCTAATGTGTACCTGATATACGAAAACCTGGTTCGTTTCGTAATTTTCGAAATTACTTATGAAGTCGTAAAGCCCGTGGCCAATCACTGACCTTTTTCGGACGATTGCGACCATTTAGACATCTGGGGCCGGATTATCAAAACTTCGTAACTTTTTGTACTTACGACAAAAAAGTTCTGTGGTACGTAAATACACCCTAATTTTCGCATTATCAAAACTTTCGTACGCAAGTCTTAACAAAAACCTAATTTGCTTTCCCCGCGCAAATTTTTCCCGCTCAAATGTTTATATAATACCACCGCTAGTATTACGTTGCCATAGCAACGCCACTCGTAAGTCGATTTTGCGTATTTACGAAGTTTTGATAATACGGCCCCTGGGCTTGTGATTGCGGTCATCTATAAGCTGAGAAACGTGATTACCTTTATAACCATCATACATAAACGTATAACTTATGATCATCATAGCCCTTACGAACACCGTATAACTTATGATCATCATAGCCCTTACGAACACCGTATAACTTATGATCATCATAGCCCTTACGACCACCGTATAATTTACGATCATCGTAGCCCTCACGATCACCGTATAATTTACGATCATCGTAGCCCTTACGATCACCGTATAACGTACGATCATCGTAGCCCTTACGATCACCGTATAACTTACGATCATCGTAGCCCTTACGATCACCGTATAACGTACGATCATCGCAGCCCTTACGATCACCGTATAACGTACGATCATCGTAGCCCTTATGATCACCGTATAACTTATGATCATCGTAGCCCTTACGATCACCGTATAACTTACGATCATCGTAGCCCTTACGATCAGCGGACCCCAACTCTTAATTTCAGATATATTTATTTCATTGGTAAAAGATTCGAGGATCAAGAACTTGTACCTAAAATTTTCGATCATCCCGAATGTTACACTATTGAGAAAAGAACTAACAGGAATTGCTTTGGGAATTGTAATGGTAATGGGAATGGGACGCCATGCTGGAAATATTCCTACTACGAACTCAAGAGATTCTCTACCTTATAATAAAAGCCTTTTTGTTCTCCCAATAAATTCATTCTATACGAGTCACGCGACCATCGTACTGACTTATTTACTCACAGGAGAAGCATGAGCGGATAATCGGGGGCGTTCAGGTGGCCGATGATAACGCTCCTATGATTTTTCGATGCCTTCACCGACCGTGCAGTTTGGGCACTATTTTCATTTTTATATTCATTTAGCATACAAAATTACAAAATAAATCAGTGGTAGTATAATACATCCCTACATTTATTAGGAACCATATCATTATATATTTGGGACTTCAACTCTGATTTTCTTAAATTTATTCAGATATTTAATACAGTAAAATACAGTAAATATTAATGATAGAATTTGCTTCGCAGTGCTGGCATCTTTGAACGTCCGCATTGTAATCGCTACGTGTAATTTTGCAAGCCTTCCAAACAAAATATTTAATTTGGATAAAGAAGTAACCACGTCAAATATATTACATAAATAGATTAATAATGCGTGAATGTTTATTGGCACACACATCTGGCTGGTCTTGCCCTCGCAGAAAATCACTCCCGGTTTTAGTCGTCAGATGAACTGCCAAGAGTCGCCTGAGAAAGTGAAGCTTAATTTTTCTGCAAGGGTTAGTTTAGGGATATTTTAAAATACTGCTTATATGAATACTGGATCACTGGTCTAATTAACTTTATTTATTTTATCTTATTCGCAAAGACCGACCGACGTATTTTTAAGTTATATTTATTGTTGTTTTGCTCGTGATAGTCGTTTTTTGTTGAGGCCATTACCGTTCTCAATGTCCAAGTTTCCACTAACAAATTATTTATATTCACAATTTTCCTCACATATACAAGTTTTCATGAACGAAGGCCGACATACAAGTATAAGACCGACGAAGACTAAATGAAAAACCCTAATGAAAACACCTAATTTTAATATTTTTCTATTTTTTTACGTTCACTTCGAAAAGTAGGCAAATTTTGCGACAGCAGCGTAAGTTTCGTCGAAGAACCTTACATCAAATTAACAAATGAACTTTCATTACATTAGGAACTCATTTAATTTACACCGTAACCATAAATAAAAAAAAACATGAAACTTCCACTAGGTTTTCATCGGAATAATACTAAATAAATTTCATTCATAAATAACTTCCACTATAGGTTATTTTCGCATTGCCTTTCTCCCCGCCGTTATTTTTCCGTGTTATTCATTAGAATTCATCAGCCCTAGGCCTATAGAAAGACAGCTATAAGTAGGCCTCCTGCTGCCCAGAGCGCGCAGCATAACAATAGCCAACCTTACTTCAACACGCGTACACAACATATTTAAATACTGAAATATTATCAAAATATTATTTGACAACTACAGTCAACGTGATTGTCATAAGTTTAACTAAGGAGTTTGAAAGACTTTAGAGCACGTTTCGTTGAAGACCATGCAGAGAGGATTTCCCATTAAAAATTTCCTTATTGTTTAATCGAATTTATATAAATTCAATAATCTTATGCGTGAAGAGAGATATATAAGAATAACAGAGAGAGAGAGAATAAGAGAGAGATAAAGCGCATGATCCTGAAAACAGAAAACAAAAATTAAAAATCTAAACATTAAATATAAATTATATGTTCACTAATCTCACGGTATTTACAATACATTCAAATTTCACCACAATCGCACGCAATAACTCACCCTGGCGTCGGAGTTAAAATTCTACAAGAAAGGAACCAGTTATCCAGTCATAATCAGCAGCTTATCTGACAGCGACCACAAATATAACGCTATCGTTAGACCAGGTCATGCTTGATCTCAGCGGTCTAATTGCAAGTAGTAGGGAATTTTTCAGCTTACTATATTACAATTATCAAACTCCGAGGCATCATTGAACTCACGACCATCGCCAAACCTTCGATCATTCGTAAAATTTACGATCGTATTCGGATTCAAATAATTCATAAAACATCCAAAATCTTCAAATACTTGAACACGTTGGTCGTAAGTTACGATGATCGTAAGCTTCGATGATCGTAAGTTACGATGATCGTAAGTTACAATGATCGTAAGTTACGATGATCGTAAGTTTCAATGATCGTAAGTTACGATGATCGCAAGTTACGATGATCGTAAGCTACGATGATCAAAAGTTACGATGATCGTAAGTTACAATGATCATACGTCACAATGATCGTAAGTTACAATGATCGTAAGTTACGATGATCGTAAGTTACGACTATCGTAAGTTGCGAACATGGGCTCGGAGTTGTCCATGTTCGCGGGACTTCCTTGCATATTCATGAGACGCCGCCCTAGGGAGCTTACACTCAGAAAAATATTCGCCGGCGTTTCACTAGACACGGTTGGCCGCGGATATTACGCCTATAATTCATGCGTTTCAAGCTAAGCCATTTAAACCTCCTTGATGAAAGCCGAAGAAAGACACGCTAGAAAAAAAAAAGCAATTGGACGTACAAAAATAAAAAATTGGACATTAAAAAAAACAATAGAGTTTGAAAAAAAAATTCTAGAGGCATGTGCCGGCGGCGGCAGCGAGTGCGCTATGGTGGGGCGCTGGTTAATGGGGGCGCGTACCATTACATTGGTCATGATACGTTGTGAGGCTAGGAGGCTAGGAGGCTAGAAGACTAGGAGGCTAGGAGGCTAGAAGGCTAGGAGGTTGGGAGGCTAGGAGGTTGGGAGGCTAGGAGGCTAGGCTAGGAGGTTAGGAGGCTAGGAGGCTAGGAGGCTAGGAGGCTAAGAGGCTAGGAGGCTAGGAGGCTAGGAGGTAGTGAGGCTGTGAGGCTAGGAGGCTAGGAGGTAGTGAGGCTGTGAGGCTAGGAGGCTGTGAGGCTAGGAGGCTGAGGCTAGGAGGCTGAGGCTAGGAGGCTAGGAGGCTGTGAGGCTGTGAGGCTGTGAGGCTGTGAGGCTAGAAGGCTAGGAGGCTATGAAGCTGAGGCTAGGAGGCTGCGAGGCTAGGAGGCCAGAAGGCTAGGAGGTTAGGAGGCTGTGAGGCTTAGAGGCTGTGAGGCTAGGAAGCTGTGAGGCTAGGAGGCTGTGAGGCTAGGAGGCTATGAGGCTAGGAGGCTGTGAGGCTAGGAGGCTATGAGGCTAGGAGGCTGTGAGGCTAGGAGGCTAGGAGGCTGTGAGGATAGGAGGTTGTGAGGCTAGGAGGCTGTGAGGCTAGGAGGCTGTGAGGCTAGGAGGCTGTGAGGCTAGGAGGCTAGGAGGCTGTGAGGCTAGGAGGCTGTGAGGCTAGGAGGCTGTGAGGCTAGGAGGCTATGAGACTATGATACCATTGAAGTACATGGCCGTGCAAACGAATTACCATTAAACCATGATACAATGAAACCATTAAACTACTACACAATAAAACGATTAAACTATGACAAAATGGAAACATTAAACTATTACACAATGAAACCATTAAACTATTTTACAAAGAAACTATTAAACTATGATACAATGACTCCGTTGAACTATTATACAATGAAACCATTAAACTATGAAATTAAGCGATGTGACTATGCGACACTTGAGTCGTAAAATATCACGTTTGGGTCTCTGCAGGCGTTTTGATGTCGTAGATTCTACGATGGATCAGAACGATTTTTACAATACCACGAATTCGCAGTTACGACTCTTATCTCAATTACGACTAAGACCTCGAACTACGGCGCTCTCATTGGTTTACAACCATTATTTGAACTATAAACCAACGCTCGGATTACGACTAGGTATCCGATTTGCGACCCAGCCCTAGATCCACGATCTAGAATCCGATCCTGACCTTGATCCCACTACCTTGACCTTGACGTGACTTATAATGACATTTTCTTTAAAATATATATATAAAATCTCATGTTTCATATAATTTATCTATTTATCAAATTCTCTTTATATCTTAAAACTTATAACGACCATCGTAGCAATTAATGGAAATGAAAACTCGCGATCAGATTAGGTCAACTTACAACCATCGTAGAAATAATCGTATGATAATTTAAGCTTCAAAACCTAATACTTTTATTACCTTATTATTACCGTATTCACCTTTGATACACTACATTTAATTTAGGTTTCTGAATAAACAATATGAATATTTTAAAAATGTGGAATTTCTAAAATAAGTAACCCTGTGTCTCTCAAGTGCATGTCTCTGCTAGCTATAAGGGGCGCAGTTAATGGAAGACATACGGGGTAAATGTATGATATAGTTAATGGAAGGCATAGTTATAATGAAAGACATATTTGATGGCGGGCGTAGGTAATGGAACACATAGGTAATGAAGGGCATAGTTAATGGAGGATATAGTTAATGGAGGACTTATTTAATTAATTAAAGGCCTATATTTAATGGAATACATAGGTAATGAATGATATAGTTAATAGATAGCATAGTTAATAGATGGCATAGTTAATGGATGGCATAGGTAATGGATGATCTAGGTAATGAAGAATTTAGTTAATGAATGGCATAGTTAATGGAAGGCATATTTATCGGAAGACATATTTAATAGAAGACATAGGTAATGAAAAAAGACACCTCTCCTTACCAGCTCTCCATATCATAGGCATCATCTTTCCTCCTGACTACCTAACTAACAATCAAGTTAATCTATAGCCACTTTATCGGTGGCCGCCCATAAGCCTACCATGAATATTTATAGCCGCGGCTACTAAATCCTAGCCGCGGTCAGAGGCTGGTAGGATCTCTGAACAATTATAGGCACTGCCGCAGGCTTAGCCGCTACAAACATCAGGGAAGCTCTCATGTCTGCACTCACGGGAATGAGTGTGACTTTGTTCAAATATCGACTCGCTTTGCTTCTAAGTGGGTCATCCTGACCCAGTTTAGCCCAACAAAAGGGCGTATCCGTGCACTCTGCTTGTACAGTTTGTAAGAAAGTGTGTCACTTTTTGGACAAAATGACCCATTTTGTGATGCAACGTATGATCTGTAATTAATTAATGGCCATGACGGAAAATGGAGTAGTTTTGCCGTAGGCTTTATTCCACCCAAATAGATAAAAATAAGTACTGATAATTGAAATGAAAATTTTAATCGCCGATGTTTATTTTGGAAGCATGAAATAATATTTTACTTTGATTAAGCACTTTAATTTGAGCAATTAACTTAAGGCACAGCTTGAAATAACACAGCCGTTAAAATTTCTTATGACAGGCATTTTTATGCTTTTAATAATACTTTATAATAAGATTCTGATCTAAATTTATAGATGAAGCTTAATGTATTGCGTTGTTCTCACGATCACCGTATGCTGTCATCGCCGTACTCACGATCACCGTATGCTATCATCACCGTATTCACGATCACCGTATGCTATCATTGTTGTAACTACGATCACCGTATGCTATCATCGCCGTACTCACGATCACCGTATGCTATCATCACTGTACTCACGATCACCGTATGTTATCATCACCGTATGATATCATCCCTGTATTTACGATCACCGTATGCTATTATCGCCGTACTCACCATCACCGTATGCTATCATCACTGTACTCACGATCACTGTATGCTATCATCACTGTATTCACGATCACCGTATGCTATCATCGCCGTATTTACGATCACCATATGCTATCATCACCGTATTCACGATCACCGTATGCTATTATCGCCGTACTCACCATCACCGTATGCTATCATCACCGTATGATATCATCCCTGTACTCACGATCACCGTATGCTATCATTGCCGTATTCACGATCACCGTATGATATCATCCCTGTATTCACGATCACCGTATGCTATTATCGCCGTACTCACCATCACCGTATGCTATCATCACCGTATGATATCATCCCTGTACTCTCGATCACCGTATGTATTATAACGCGTCTAACGCAAGCACTCAACCGCGCAGTGAATGTTCAGATGTGATGACGCCGTCGCTATGGCAACCGCCGACTGGTCTTCCGGTGCGATTTTATTCCGCGATTGTAAGGTCGGAAATATTTTTTTTTCTCCATTGAATCCGCCGGACAGCTTCTGGCATTTGGGCCCGTACCTTTACCCTTCAGAAAATCAAAGGCCGTTTAAGGCAAACTATGTAACGATTTAGATTTATTTTCAATTCAGGTAGCGTTTTCTTAACATTCACCGGGTTTTTTCAGCCGCCATTACAATGGCCGATTAAAATTCGTCTATGATTTTCAATAGGGGCTGGTATTATGGAACACAATAGACGGGCGGCGACGGGAACTGTCTCAACGTGGACGGTGGACGGGGAAATGGTTAAAGGGTGGGGACGGAGGACGGGGAAATGGTGAGAGGGTGGATAAAATGTCATGTTTTGTTAGCTACTCTGTTGATATTTCTATATATGACGTGCTATACCTATATAGCACTTGGAGCGATGTATCAACTTCAACGATGAAAGAGCAAGTGTATAATTTTATTAAATGTCTTGATAAATACCTTCGTAAATACAAATGAAATCTACTCGGAACAAAAAATTTCATTTCATCTTAGAATATATAAAATTTTGAAATAAATCAATTACAAGCCTTTTAATTAACTCACTTCCATTTTTAATTATATTCTTCACTTGATAGTCACTTTATACATGTTCTTTTACAACTACCGATATTTCGTAGCTTATACGTACATTATCAGACCTTCCACATTTTAGTATACGATTGATATTTTTTAGCCATTCATATTTCCATGACTTGCCATTCATTTCCATGATAAAAAGAAGGCATAACTCTCAAGCCAAATATTAAGAAAGAAAGTTGTTTTCGTATGTAATTGACAAGCAGAACTTTCCTCACGAAGCTACAAGCTTCCCTATTCAAAATTATACGCGATTTTTCGTCGGCCATTCATACATCGGCTTTACGCCACACAGGATTCCTAACGCAGCTAGCCACAATGTGGCAACTCGTGCCGGTAATGTGACTAATGTTGATGTAGGTTTGGATGTAAGTTTAGGAGTCGTGGCGGCGCTACACGAAACTCTAGGCTTAGGCCTAAAACCGAGCCTATAACGCGTCATGCTTCGACATACTCAGGAAAATTGAGAGACTTTGTCCAAATAATGATGCACTTCATACCCTTCAGTGAGTCATCCTGACTCAGTTTTATCAGTTAAAAGGACATATCAGCGCTACATGCTGAAAGTGTGTCACTTTTTTGGACAATGTGATCCAGTAATTTTTCGGTGTGCCTACTCGCTGTTCGACTTTTTGCGGTGACTGTTTAATTTTACAATACAATTGGCCTTTGATTTTCATCCAAATATGCTTCTATTTTCATTGTTTTTATAATAAATATAATAGATTAAAAACTACCTCAAATCCTGTAAAAAAAACAGCGCTGGTGGACTGAAGGAGGCTTGCCAGCTCAGGCAAATGAGTGGGTAATATTGTCTCAAATGCTACACACATTCTTATCAACGGCACGAGCAGAAAGTGGATTTATACGCAACTGATACATTCTTTTTCTGGGTCAAACTGGATCAGAATGATCCACACAAGGGTAAAAATCTCATCCTTATTGAGACAAAGCCTCTCTCATTTCTATGAGTGTACATGCGAATTTAAGCTACAGTATTTTAACCGTAAAAACCAGGATTTGCTTCCATTGTTCCACTAATGAATAGTTATTGGGAAGCGTGAAATAAGTTTATTATATAATGGTCCAGACAACGTTTGAGAGAAACAAAACTTGATGAAGTTGGAAAATAAGCTTGATGAAGTTGGAAGAGAAATTTGATGAAGTTGGAAGAGAGACTTGATGAAGTTGGAAGAGAGACTTGATGAAGTTGGAAGAGACTTGATGAAGTTGGAAGAGACTTGATGAAGTTGGAAGAGAGACTTGATGAAGTTGGAAGAGACTTGATGAAGTTGGAAGAGACTTGATGAAGTTGGAAGAGACTTGATGAAGTTGGAAGAGAGACTTGATGAAGTTGGAAGAGACTTGATGAAGTTGGAAGAGACTTGATGAAGTTGGAAGAGACTTGATGAAGTTGGAAGAGAGACTTGATGAAGTTGGAAGAGAGACTTGATGAAGTTGGAAGAGAAACTTGATGAAGTTGGAAGAGAAACTTGGTGAAGTTGGAAGAGAAACTTGATGAAGTTGGAAGAGAAACTTGGTGAAGCTGCAAGAGAAACTTGATGAAGTTGGAAGAAAAACTTGATGAAGTTGAAAGAAAAACTTGATGAGGTTGGAAGAGAAACTTGATGTAGTTAAGTAAGGATGCCGTGTAATATAATGTACTTAATAGCTAGCAAGCCATCATGTGTTATGACTACATTCTCACCAAAAAATTCTCAAATCACTTTTTTAAAGAGGGCTTCTGGGCAACCTGCAAGATTAAACTGCTTAAAAAATTACAAAAAAAAAAAAACAAAATTGTTACCCATAAGCATAAAATATAAATTGTTTAATTATAATCCTGAATTTTTAATTAGTTCATTCAAGTCCACGTTGTATTAGACCAACTCGGGTGTCCCAATTTACATTTCGTACAGAAGACGAGAAGGTTGAAACAATCAAGGTAAAGTGGAACCAATTGATTGGCTAAGAGCTGAGCCGTGATTGGAATTTTCAAGGGATTAATTGGCGGAGAATATATATAGATTGGCTCAACCCTTCATTGGGAATGCCTGAAACGTAGGAAGAATCAGAATTTTTTATCCCTTGACTTTCATTTCCCGTAGGAATATCATGTGAAAGTTACGTTGTTCTGGCCTCGTGGGTGGCGGAGGATAAAATAACAGCGTGTAGAATGAAGAAAAACTTCAAACTTCATTTATTTTGTGATAACTTTTATGTTTTCCATTTAAAATTATCCACAACACTAGGGCAAACTTATTACACTGCACTAGTGCAAACTCGTATATTATTCACTTAATCACTCATATTTGGACTCATTAACTACAGTAGCGTAGCTAACATAGAAGTCGTTAAGAGAACCTCTAGTTCTTCAGCAGAACCTCTGATCTAGTTCTTAAACAGAACCTTTATTATTTCCTTAACAGAACCTCTAGTTCTTTAACAGAGCCTTTAATTCTTTAACAGAACCTCTAGCTCTTTGACAGAACCTCTAGTTTTTTAACAGAACCTCTAGTTTTTTAACGGAACCTCTAATTCTTTAACAGAACCTCTAGTTCTTTAACGGAACCTCTAGTTCTTTAACAGAACCTCTAGCTCTTTGACAGAACCTCTAGTTTTTTAACAGAACCTCTAGTTTTTTAACGGAACCTCTAATTCTTTAGCAGAACCTCTAGTTCTTTAACAGAACCTCTAGTTCTTTAACAGAACTTTTATTTCTTTAACAGAACCTCTAGTTCTCTAACTGAACCTCTAGTTCTTTAACAGAACCTCTATTTCTATAACAGAACCTCTAGTTCTTTAACAAAACTTTTATTTCTTTAACAGAACCTCTAGCTCTTTAACAGAACCTCTAATTATTTAACAGGACCTCTAGCTCTTTAACAGAACCTCTAGTTCTTTAACAGAACCACTATTTCTTTAACTGAACCTCTAGTTCTTTAATAGAACCACTATTTCTTTAACTGAACCTTTAGTTCTTTAATAGAACCTTTAGTTCCTTAATTGATGCACTTCAACCATCGTGTAAGAATGATGATTAACATTTAAGATTGTTATTCCAGCTTTATAGTAAAAAGACGTGGCTTAGCTTGCCTTACTTTGCTTGAAAAATAATCAACGGCGATTTATGTGCGGCCGACGATGAGACTCCGAATCTTGCACACTCAAAAAAAAAACTCATGCATCGTTCTGTCCTAGTAGTGACTTATTTAACATCCACATCACAACGGAGAGCTGAAGTAGAACTGATTTGTCATTTGTCGTATCAAACTGGGTCAGCATGACTTATTCACGGACTATAAGTGCATCACCATTGGGACATAATCCTGCTCAATTCTCTGAGTGTAATGATATGGGCCTATACTTTCAAAAAAAGTTAAGAGATCGTAAGTTCATCAGCCAATCGTTGACGGCCTTTCGAGCAAAATCACCAATCACAGACAAGATAATAGAGCGTAAGTACTTACGTTCACTTAGCGAGTTATGAAAGTATAGGCCCAGACAGTGAATGGCCATTTGATCACAAATTTTGCTGTTTAATTCCAATATAATGTTATGGCCGGCTTATCGTTGGTCATATTTATCTTCGGCGGCCAATTGTGGGCCAATAAGCGTTATTTATTTATCATCAGCAGCCAATATTCGGCAAGTTATTGGCCGCTGATGACGCGCCCTTAACGCGGCCACGCGTCGCGACTCAGGAAGTTCACACGAGCAGCACATCCGCGGCAGGTGTCGCCCCCCCCGCCCCCAACCGCNTGGGACACAATACTGTCCCTGCAGCGTCTCTGGGACACAATACTGTCCCTGCAGCGTCTCTGGGACACAATACTGTCCCTGCAGCGTCTCTGGGACACAATACTGTCCCTGCAGCGTCTCTGGGACACAATACTGTCCCTGCAGCGTCTCTGGGACACAATACTGTCCCTGCAGCGTTGCGGTGACTTCAGTGAAAAAAATAGAGTGTTGAATATAAATTCTAAATAGATTATAAACAAATTATAAACAGATTAAAAATAAATTCTAAATAGATTATAAATAAAATCTAGATACTCGTTGACCAGAATTAGATTGGGAGGAGGTGGAGGGGAGCGTGGGAGAGGGAAGAAGGGGGTATTAAATGGTAGGGGTGAGGGAGGGGATGGGGGGGGATGATATTCCCACACCCCGGGCTGCCCGTCAGCGACGGATGCAGCGAGACAGAAGCGTGGGAACTGGTGTGTAGACAGGTGGTGTGTAGACAGGGGGTGTGTAGACAGGAGGTGTGTAGACAGGAGGTGTGTAGACAGGAGGTGTGTAGATAGGTGGTGTGTAGACAGGGGGTGTGTAGACAGGTGGTGTGTAGACAGGAGGTGTGTAGATAGGTGGTGTGTAGACAGGGGGTGTGTAGACATAGGTGGTGTGTAGACAGGGGGTGTGTAGACAGGAGGTGTGTAGACAGGAGGTGTGTAGATAGGTGGTGTGTAGACAGGGGGTGTGTAGACAGGTGGTGTGTAGACAGAGGGTGTGTAGACAGGAGGTGTGTAGACAGGAGGTGTGTAGACAGGAGGTGTGTAGACAGGTTGTGTGTAGACAGAGGGTGTGTAGACAGGGGATGTGTAGACAGGGAGCGTGTAGACAGGGGGTGTGTAGACAGGGGGTATGTAGATAAGGGATGTGTTGACAGGTGGTGTGTAGACAGGGAGTGTGTAGACAGGTTGTGTGTAGACAGAGGGTGTGTAGACAGAGGATGTGTAGACAGGGAGCGTGTAGACAGGGGGTGTGTAGACAGGAGGTGTGTAGACAGGAGGTGTGTAGACAGGGGGTGTGTAGACAGGGGGTATGTAGACAGGGGGTGTGTAGATAGGGGTGTGTAGACAGGTGGTGTGTATACAGGGAGTGTGTAGACAGGTTGTGTGTAGACAGAGGGTATGTAGACAGGGGATGTGTAGACGGGTGGTGTGTAGACAGGGGGTGTGTAGACAGGAGGTGTGTTGACAGGAGGTGTGTAGACAGGAGGTGTGTAGACAGGAGGTGTGTAGACAGGGAGTGTGTAGACAGGAGGTGTGTAGACAAGGAGTGTGTAGACAGGGGGTGTGTAGACAGGTGGTGTGTAGACAGGAGGTGTGTAGACAGGGGGTGAGGGGTGTGTAGACAGGAGGTGTGTAGACAGGGGGTGAGGGGGTGTGTAGACAGGAGGTGTGTCGACAGGAGGTGTGTAGACAGGGGGTGTGTAGACAGGGGGTGTAAAGACAGGGGTTGTGTAGACAGGAGGTGTGTAGACAGGAGGTGTGTAGACAGGTGGTGTGTCGACAGGAGATGTGTAGACAGGGGGTGTGTAGACAGGGGGTGTGTAGACAGGAGGTGTGTAGACAGGAGGTGTGTAGATAGGCGGTGTGTAGACAGGGGGTGTGTAGACAGGGGGTGTGTAGACAGGTGGTGTGTAGACCGGTGGTGTGTAGACAGGTGGTGTGTAGACAGGAGGTGTGTAGACAGGTGGTGTGTAGACGGGTGGTGTGTAGACAGGAGGTGTGTAGACGGGTGGTGTGTAGACGGGTGGTGTGTAGACAGGGGGTGTGTAGACAGGTGGTGTGTAGACGGGTGGTATGTAAACAGGAGGTGTGTAGACGGGTGGTGTGTAGACGGGTCGTGTGTAGACGGGTGGTGTGTAGACAGGGGGTGTGTAGACAGGAGGTGTGTAGACAGGAGGTGTGTAGACAGGAGGTGTGTAGACGGGTGGTGTGTAGACGGGTGGTGTGTAGACAGGAGGTGTGTAGACGGGTGGTGTGTAGACGGGTCGTGTGTAGACGGGTGGTGTGTAGACAGGGGGTGTCTGGTGCTGATCATCGAACGCTTTAATAAACATACAAATACCATTATTTTTACCATTATTTATATCAATTACCCCCGTATTTATTGACAATCCAATTTCTTTTTGCATTCACCCACTTCACAGTTAGTAGGACAATTAAATTATTTATCCTGGAGATCTCATAATAAAAGGATAGAATTATTCATGAAAAATTTTCGATGCAAATTCGGCTTTATAATCAAAATTATTGTTAATATCAACATTGTATCTTCACATACACGTGTATCTTAATGATAATCAAGACCATTTTGCCTAAGATTCGAAGACATTTACTTTTTCTGGTCAAAATAACCGAAATGAAAATTACTGACGAATTTTCGGTGGCCGGCTATGATCCGACCATAAATTTCTAGTTCAATGAAGCGATTGCGCTACAATGGACAATAAAAGAAACGAAAAAAATAAATATGGCGCCTCAAAGAGCAATAAAAGTAAGGAATAAAATGCGTTAAACGGCGCGACAATGCAAAGTGAGTCGTAAAGTCGTATGTTGGTCGTAAAGTCGTAAAATTGGTCGTTTTCGGTAACTTGAATGCGGCTAACTGCATGATTTTGTAATCAAAACTAAAATATTCTTTATTAATTTTGGAATCAAAACTGAAATATTCTTGATACAATTTTTGAAGGTTCCAAACTCTATAATAGCAGGAATCCTGAGAAAGCTTCGGTGTAGTTATTTATTTATTTATAATTTTTTACGCAATATTAGATGAAAATTCGTCCCGCATTCATATTGCTTTTCCAACCAGTTTGTAAAGACTGTACTCTACTACCTTACTTGCTATAACATTATTTTATATTACTATTTGCATTAAATACTATTCTATTTTATTATATTTGTTATTATCACCACTTGTAATGTCAAATGAATTATGGCGGTGAGGGTTCAAGGATTATTTCCAACTTTTACACTGATTTTCAAAATTGAAATAAGTCAAACTTTTGAAATGCAGTCGTCCTTCCTCATCAGCGTTGGGAGAATCTTGGTCGGCTGATCGGTGGCCAATGATTTAATAATGATTGAACTGAAGTTATTACGATATAACTAATACATTACCTCGTATTATATGCTTCTGTCAGTATACCGGCGGCTCGTAAGTTAATAGATTATGCCATGGGTAAATTATAGCTTGAAATTGAGGTGTTCTGATTCTGGGTCGGTTTATAGATGGCCACTCAATGGCCGGTTTTAAACCGACTCTAAATGCCAGTAGTCTTTCTCACTTCGAGCAGTTTTAACGCATGTTTATGTTATATAATACATATAATTTTGTCCATTTGAAACATTTAATTTTTAATTATTAATTATTATTATTATTAATTATTATTATAATTAATATTAATTATTTAATTATTCAATAAATTAAATTTATCAACTAATTCATCCGAAAAGCAAAATTTTATAATTTTCATCAATTTAATACAAAAAAAAATGTTGTCACTTAAGGCCCTGCAGGTTCATTTTTGAAGAATCTCTCAAAATACTTAATGAGATAATTATGAAAAACTTAATTATTATCTTCTTTAATATGAACAAACCCCTTAATAAGTAATTAGAACCTGACTAAACTACATGCCTAGAACCATTGAATGACATCTTGAAACTCCAGAGGAGGACTTTTTTACTCCACTTTTGGCATGAAGGAGAACCATTTGACGGAGAGCGACTTTCAGAAATAGGTTCTCAAGACCAAAGGACAAATAAAGAACCATTTGATATATAAAAAATGAGAACGACATGAAAAAAGATAGGAAATAGTTCTATTCTATAGCAACTTCTTGAAATTGCTTTTAATATTCTATTCAATTTAATATTCATATTATTAAATCTATTATTTAATATTTATTATATTAGTATTTAATATTATTTAATATTCATAAATTTTCAGGATCACGAGGATGGAGAAGCGTTGGATGAAAATCACTTTTACAAATTAAGCATCATGATTAATTGGGATGACGAAAACCATTTAAATAAAGGGACTAATAATAATTGGTTCTCAGGATCAAGAGGTTGCAGAACCATCCAATTTAGAACCACATTTTAATTAGTAATTACCGCCTGCGAACTCTGTACCCCTTTCTAATTCAGTGCCTTGTCTTCCCTTTCACTTCTAATTTAATCATGCAGGTGAATCATGAAACTCACTATAGCGAGTTGAATTCATACATCATTCTTTCAGCTTACTAATGAATAAGCACCTTTGATTGCCAATTGAGTAAGAACCTAAGCTTACTGTTACTTTCTAGGCTTGATTATGAAAGTAGTACCGTATTACCTATAGTGTTCTCCCTGCGGGTAATGAAATATGGTACTGAGGGTAATACCTTATAAACTTTATTTTCTTGTACTGAAAATGATGAGTGTGTGAAATGATTCAATTAAAAAATGAAACACCTATTAATTAATACACAATTGAAACATTTCGTTACAGAGGGAATTGAGACAATAATTGAAGGGTAATTGAAACATTTCGCTTCAATTAGTTGAAGATGCTTACACACGTTCATTGCAGCAATTTACGCGCAGTTACCTATGATTATTATTATAGTATGAATTGTATTAATGTCCGTCATGCAGCCGTATACATGAATTAGTTCTGTACAGGTAACATGGCACAGGTTAGGCCGGAACTGGGCTGCGGTTTCGTGTTGAGGTTGCAGGTTTAGACACGGTTACAGCCTAATTACCAACCCGCTTGTGGGTCCTGAGACGTGCTTGGGTATTTGGTTGATTGAGGCACTGCCAACCTACACTGTCAACCTATGCGTTGTCAATCTACATGGTCAACGGATACATTTTCAACCGATGCATTGTCAACCTATACAGTTAACCGATACATTGTCAACCGATGCGTTGTCAACCTACACTGTCAACCGATGCATTGTCAACCTACACGGTCAAGCAATACATTATCAACCTGCACGGTCAACCGATGCATTGTCTACCTAGACAGTAAACCAATACATACTCAAGCAGCTCTTTTAACAGATGCATTTTACTGAATTCTGTTTGGGCCTATGGGTGAATGGGTCGGCATTATATTTAACTTCATGACTACCTAAAAGCTTTGAATAGAGTTGAAAGTTTTAATCGTTAAATACCTCCCGAATGTGAATCTTCATATATTGCTGCTAAATAACTTTAAAATCAGTTGTTTTTACAAGCATAAAGCTAGATTACCTGTTCCTATGCGATCGTCCTTAGTTTATCAATATAGTTGTGCGCAGTGCGCATCTGCGTATGTCGCTATGACAACACGAAATTTTTTATACTAGGCTAGCTGAGCACGAGGGAAGGAGTTTTAGAACAGGAAACCTGCTTGCCCATCCCCTCATTCAGCTATACGCTTCTATGCAGAGCAGTTCAAAGTCCCGGTGATAATGATTTTTGAGATTTAGTCCCACATCCATTGTTTCTGGCATGCGATTTTTAAAATTCCTGTATATATTTAAACAGTAGCCCAGTTTTAGTGCCCCCTCCAGTTCCTATCCCCTCGAAGTTGTAAATAGTTAGGTTTGTTTGCTCATATATTTACTTCATTCTTATTTGTTTTCAACCGACAATTTAGGTTTTGATATCTACAATGTAAATTTTAGTTTAATATTTGATTGTACTATGGTTCTTGGTTTCTGAACTGACAATGGAGATGGACTCCGAAACTTTTTTTTTTTCTTAGGAAATAGTGATTTTTTTGGCTGTTTTCTTCGCTTTTTAATTCCTGATAGATTTGCGATTTAAGCATCCGAGAGATCTTAATACTTAGGTGAGTCAAGTTCTTAACTCTAGGTGAGTCAATTTATAGACGCTAGGTGAGTCTAGTCGCTTCTCTAGAACCAGTCAGTACGGACTTCTCTAGCTCAAAATTCCGTGACGAATCTTAAATGACAGCCTTGTGGCACCGCCGGCTCTGACTCTGCCTCTGACTCTGACTGTGCCCCTGACTCTGCCTTTGACTCTGACTGTGCCCCTGACTCTGCCTCTGACTCTGACTGTGCCCCTAACTCTGCCTCTGACTCTGACTCTGACTGTGCCCCTGACTCTGCCTTTGACTCTGACTCTGACTCTTACTCTGACTCTGACTCTGACTCTGACTCTGACTCTGACTCTGACTCTGACTCTGACTCTGACTCTGAATCTGCCTCTGACCTTGACTATGGCGATTTGCCTTTAACTCTGAACCTCAGTGTCTGACCATCCGACTCTGACTCTTTTACTCTGACATCATTCGGTGTTGCCCGCATGTATAAAAGATCATATTTTCTATAACATCTCGGGGATCTCCATTTCAGTTAATAACAAAGTACAGATTTAAAGCATGTCAATTAGAAGATATTTACCTTAACAATGAAAGTTTGAAGCAATATTTTGTCATAAAATAAAATTTCTATTTTTTATTATTTATTATATTTTATTTTATTAATGTCTTCATATTTCTGTACATCAGTTTTAATGGAACTATTGCGTTCAAGTACATTCACTTTACACGTACACCATCGTGTTATTGATTTTACTTAATTACTGTTTCTTTCCTTAATTGCAGCCAATTTTTAGTTCCTTTAGTTCGTACGTAATTGATGCCAATTTCTGCTTACCTGCACAAATCGCTAAACACAACGTACACTAAGAGAAATAAGTGAGATTTTGTCCGAATAACGATGCATTATTTGCCCTTCTACGGGTCATCCTTATTCATTTTTACCCGGTCAAAAGAGCGTATCAGTGCTACATCTGTTCTCTGTATGTGCCGTGGCTGAGAAAGCGTATCAATATTTGGACACATTGAGCGACTTATATTTCTGAGTGTGCATAGACCGCGACTTCCGCCTCTCTGTGCGCCTACGGCCTAGTCTGAAATTGAGACACCGTGTCATCCTATTTATTTATAATCAACGCTGTGATTAGTTAATTATTGAGTGTATAATCAACGCTGTGATTAGTTAATTATTGAGTGTATAATCAACGCTGTGATTAGTTAATTATTGAGTGTACGATCAACGCTGTGATTAGTTAAGTATTGAGTGTACGATCAACGCTGTGATTAGTTAATTATTGTGTAGAAAACCAATGAAATGATTGCGAATATAATAAACACTATGATTAGACCAGACTATAAAATAAAATTCTGTTTAAAATCAAAAATTGTTATTTATGTGATCCTTGGATAATATTTCTTAATCATTGCGAAGATTATGTACTCAGTGAGTCAACAATCGTTGCCTAATCATTGCACATAATTCAGCGCCATGATCATCTAATGACCATTGCTTATATAATCACTGAAACGATAATCAAAACATTATTGAGTATCGATTCAGCCCGATGATGATAGAATTAATGCCCATATAATCAATGATTATCTCATTAAACATCTCGTTATAGGCGTCTTTAAGGCGGCCAACCAGCGCCAACCGTCCTTAAAGACTAAGATTTCTTAATTAATTAAATTTTGTTTAGGTTAATAAATAATGTTACAAGATCTTATCTCCGCTGTTAAATTTATCCTTTTTTATTCAAATTACAAGTGAATTCACTTATCAAGTAAATATTTATTCGGCATACTTCTACTTCGTGAATCTATATATTTAATTTAAATTATTTATTAAATTCAAAATTGTAATTTATTTTAAACACAAGTTACGAGTGTCATAAGAATGTTCTAGAGTAACAAATTATCCGTAAGCTCAAAGTTTTGACCATCGCAGAACTGAGAACTCGGGACATTATTATCACCCTGAGCATGAACTATATGATGTAATCCATAGCTTATCCTGATAATCCTGACCGAAATCCTCTGGTTTTGCGTAATCCTGATTACAGAGACCGTGAGAGTGGCCCACACCGGTCTTCAGGCGGCCGCAGATAAAACGGCCATACGTTTCGAAATGTATACGAGTTTCGAAATTTATATACAAAAACATGGTTGCACACACAAGAAAAAATTAAAGAAGTTTTTGTACAAAAAGCGATGAACTTTTTTTCGTTTATGGGTCATCCAGACCACTGCTGGGCCCCGCAATAGGACAAATCAGTGCTAGATGTAAAAAGTGTGTTACTAACTGGACAATACAACACATTTATTTTTCTAAGTGTTCCAAATCTAATCCTTATATCGGCATCCTTCAAAGAAAGTTTTTTCCTTGCCCTCCTTGTTGACTTCAACGCAGCGACAATTTTTCGGTGAACTTTGCGTAGAAATTCAGGAATGTGAAGCGCTTTTTCCTGCCGCATTCTTTGAGATATTTTTAGGCGGCTTATCGGTGGCCATCGATACGGCTCCGATAATTTTCACGCATAGTTTGTGAACTCTAACGAGAGCAGACATAGCAACATGACTTGAAAATTGGGCTGCCGTGACAGCGACGCTTCGAATGTCTAGGGGATGTCTAGGTTAATGACTAGTGAATGTCTAGTGAATGTCTAATGAGTGTAGTGAGTGTTGGGAATTATAGTAAGTGATGAAAATGTCTAGTGAATTCTTAGTGAATATATAGTGAATGTCTAGTGAATGTATAATGAATGTCTAGTGAATGTCGGGAATGTCTTTTGGGTGTTGGGAATGTCTGGAGAGTTCTGGAAATTTCTATTAAGAGTCTGGAATGTCTAATGAGTGTTGGGAATGTCTAATGAGTGTTGGGAATGTCTAATGAATGTTGGGAATGTCTAATGAGTATTGGGAATGTCTAATGAATGTTGGGAACGTCTAGTGTGTGTTGGAAATGTCTATTAAGGATTGAGAATGTCTAATGAATGTTTGGAATGTCTAGTGAATGTTGGGAATGTCTAGTGAGTGTTGGGAATGTCTAATGAGTGTTGGAAATGCCTAGTGAATGTTGGTAATGTCTAGTGAATGTTGGTAATGTCTAGTGAGTGAGGAAATGCCTAGTGAATGTTGGGAATGTCTAGTGAATGTTGGGAATGTCTAGTGAGTGTTGGGAATGTCTAGTGAGTGTTGGAAATGCCTAGTGAGTGTTGGGAATGTCTGAGAAATGTTGAGGTATTTAAGCAGTGATTTGAATATGTATAATTTATGTATAGGAATGCATCTCGAATGTTGAGAAATTTATGCTCGCATAATATTTAAATAATTTCAAATTATATTGTAATGTGGATGTCTATTATGGGATTTATCATGTCCTGAATAATTACTGAGTCTTTTCTCTAAAATCCAAGAGAACGCTTACTGAATGAATCCTGAATGACAAATGAACGTCAACTGAATATCTGCTAAATGTCTACTGAATATCTGCTGAATGTCTACTGAATATTTGCTGTATGTCTACTGAATATTTGCTGAATGTCTACTGAATATTTGCTGTATGTCTACTGAATATCTGCTGAATGTCTACTGAATATTTGCTTTATGTCTACTGAATATTTGCTGAATGTCTACTGAATGCAAACTGAATGTTTACTGAATGCAATTGAATGTCTACTGAATGCCAAATGAATGTCTACTGAATCCTAACTGAATGTCTATTGAAAATCTATTCCTAATATTTTAAGTCGCTGGATGTTCAGGAGCGACCGGAATCGGGAATTAGGAATCGGGAATCGGGAGCGTCTCTCTGCCTGAGCGTCGCACCGCCTTCAGTTGCGCTGCGGCGGCCGTGACGTGTGGATGTGTCGCTCCGTCGCGTGTCGCTCATCACTGAGACCCGTCATGTCTGCTCTAGAACCTGTTACAGAAGTGTCGTGTTACCGTGAAATACCACCTGAAGTCTTGTCTATACCATGCAGTAATTGTGAATACTTGAAGTTAAGTGTCGGTATGTGAAAGGTTCTTCAGGGTATTCGTACACTGGGCATAGAAGACGTGTAGGAAAACCATGCCACGGCCAGAACAATGCCCGCGGCTCTGAAAGATTTAATTTTAATTGGCCTTTTCTCATTCACCGTGAAAGTGAAAACTCTAGTGAATGAGGGCAATATTACGAATGGGCCTACAGCAGTTAATCAATACAGTACCGTAAATGTGAGCTATGTAATTAATTTTTATACTTCATGTACTCTGGTAGATGTGAAGTCTTGGGAAAGTGTGTACACTGTCGTGAATGTGTGCGCTGTCGTGAATTTGTATACTGTCGTGAATTTGTATACTGTCGTGAATGTGTTCACTGTCGTGAATTTGTATACTGTCGTGAATGTGTTCACTGTCTTGAATGTGTTCATTGTCGTGAATTTGTATACTGTCGTGAATGTGTTCACTGTCGTGAATGTGTTTACTGTCGTGAATGTGTACGCTGTCGTGAATATATTGGCTGTTGTGTCGACACAAGACTCTTGTGTCGTAATCGTATCATATCGTCGTGACTGTCGTGCCTTGTGTCGTAATCGTATCATATTGTCGTGCCTTGTGTCGTAATCGTGTCATATTGTCGTGACAGTCGTGCCTCGTGTCGTAATCGTATCATATTGTCGTGACTGTCGTGCCTTGTGTCATAATCGTATCATATTGTCGTGCCTTGAGTCGTAATCGTATCACATTATCGTGCCTTGTGTCGTAATCGTGTCATACTGTCGTGCCTTGTGTCATAATCGTATCATATTGCCGTGCCTTGTGTCATAATCGTATCATATTGTCGTGCCTTGTGTCATAATCGTATCATATTGTCGTGCCTTGTGTCATAATCGTATCATACTGTCGTGCCTTGTGTCGTAATCGTGTCATATTGTCGTGCCTTGTGTCATAATCGTATCATACTGTCGTGCCTTGAGTCGTAATCGTGTCATAATGTCGTGACAGTCGTGCCTTGAGTCGTATTCGTGTCATATTGTCGTGCCTTGTGTCGTAACCGTATCATATTATCGTGACTGCTGTGCCTTGTGTCGTAATCGTGTCATAAGGTCGTGACAGTCGTGAGTGACAGTCTCGGTATTCACGTCACGATCTGTAAGCCGACACCCGCGCCACGAAGCTCCCTTGCAGCGCCGCGCTCTGCCTTTGTTCTTAACATTTCTTGCTCTGTCGTACATTTATTAATAATATTCGTTGTGTCGTAAGTTCTACGACATTTTTTCGATGAGCTTGATGTTTCACAAGAAAACTAGCAATCTTGATGTTTCACGATGAACTAACAATCGTTTCACGATTGATAAACTAGAAAATTGTTGTAAAGTTTGACTGATAAAGTATAAGATTGTTGTTAAGTTCTACGCCATTTTTGAATTTAAACGATGATCGTAAACTTCTGCAATGATAGTTGAATTTGAATAATATCGTTGAAATCAACGGCAATCACTCTTCAATTTTGCAACTACCGCTATCGAAATTAAGTTTTTCGTAAATTTTATTATTCAACTTCAATTATTTATTAGTAAATCACTGGCTGGTTTTACAACATGGAACATTTTTAGCTACAGGAGGCATCTTGTTGAATATTAACTGACTGAAGTCATATTTTCCTTTATTATTCAAGTCAAATTGCCACAATTAATTCTTTTCATTTATTTGCGATGAAATAATTACTAAATGGATATTATCAATCAATAATTTAATCTTAATTATTGAAATTAATTTCTTATATTTAAGCTACGATCATTATAATGGGCAATTAGGAATTTGATTTCGCAAATGAAATTATATTACTTGCATATCTTTTTTTTAACTTGTCGATTTCTTCGAACATTCGATGGTCGTAGAACTTGTGATGTTCGTGGACCTCGTATATACTAATAATTACGAATGTCATCATTGCTGAATAAATGATGTTGAATGAATGATAACTCAAATGCTATCGTACGGCATATCGTCCTTCGCTCTCCGGGACCTAAGCTCAATCTTTTTATAGTCTTTCAAGTACTTTATGTTTACTTATAATTTTCATGTTACATCAAATATTTCATATTCTAGTGCCGATCTTATATCTTACATCTGAAGGTATCTCATATACCTTCATATTTTATATACCTTCAAATATCTTATATACCGTCATATTTTATATACCTTCAAATAAATACCTTGTATTCATCCATATATCTTAAATTACTTGAAACTTTTTATTTCCCTTTAGATATTTATTTCTTTCAAATATTTTATATTCCTTCAAATTTTTGCCCCAGAAGCGTCGCCGAACAAGCGTTTACATGGAGTGCTCCCCTATTGAAAATAATGAGTGTGTCGATGCCGGTTAAATGGCCGGCGATAATTCGCACGTAATTTAACTGCCAGGCGCTGGCGGTAAACTGACACCCCGGCAGCGCTATAATTCACAGGTCTCAAGTTCCGACTTAAAATTATGGCTAAATAATATAATTTTTAATATAATTTAAATAGATTAGAGAAATATTTCGGATAGAGACTCGGTGTGCCGGATAGAGACTCGGTGCTCTGGATAGAGACTCGATGCATGCGCTGGATAGAGACTCGGTGCGCCAGATAGAGACTCGGTGTGCCGGATAGAGACTCGGTGCGCCTGATAGAGACTCGGAGCGCTGGATAGAGACTCGGTGCGCTGGATAGAGACTCGGTGCGCTGGACAGAGACTCGGTGCGCTGGATATAGACTCGGCGCGTCGGATAGAGACTCGGTGCGCCGGATAGAGACTCGGTACGCCGGATAGAGACTCGATGCGCCGGATAGAGACTCGGTACGCCGGATAGAGACTCGGTGCGTCGGACAGAGACTCGATGCGCCGAATAGAGACTCGGTGCGCCGGATAGAGACTCGGTGTGCCGGATAGAGACTCGGTGCGCTGGATAGAGACTCGGTGCGCCGGATAGAGACTCTGTCCTCCGGATAGAATAGCCAGGCGGTTTTGGATGGACAGGACAAACACGCCACGCGACCTGAGGCGATTTCCCTTCTCAGGATAAAGGAAAGGATAGGGAAACAAAGATGAATTCAGAGCAACAACGCCTGCTGAGTTCTGATTGGGATGAAAAGTTCAGAGTAACGATAAAGTTCCTCAAGTTTTATACCGAAAAGGCTTTGAATTGAACTTTTTTAACATTATATATCCTGAATTTCCTGCCAAATTTGTGAGATAGTTAAAGAGTTTTTTCTAAAGCAAATTAGTTTTTATTGGACTCTTTTTCTTCACTTCAATCATTTACCAACATACGCTGAGATTTTTTAGTCTTATATATCCTGAATTTCCGGCAAATTTTTCGATATTTGTAAGGAGCTTCTTCTAAAGCGAATCCATTCTTAATGGACTCATTTTCTTCACTTCAATCATTTACTAACATATACGCTGAGATTCATTCACTATATTGAAGCGATATTGTGACGAAATTGTAACGAAAGGTAACGAAATTGCAATAATATTGTGACGAATTTGTAACGATATTGTATTGTTAGTAGGTT
The DNA here is from genome assembly GCF_000764305.2 of Hyalella azteca. Lineage (NCBI taxonomy): Eukaryota > Metazoa > Arthropoda > Malacostraca > Amphipoda > Hyalellidae > Hyalella > Hyalella azteca. The sequence continues at coordinate 74,670 of NW_025941853.1, forward strand.
TTCTACGTTTACACAAGCCACTTCTTTCATAGCACCCGAAAAAAATATGACATTTGCGACCAAGAAAAAATTCAGTCTTCACACAAGTGATTGAATTTTTTCACTTTTTTCCTCGCCAAACCACTTAGGGAAAGATTTAAAATCCCACAACCAACGCCAATTCCCAGTCTAGAGAGGGATGCTCAGTTCGACTTTTTCCTCTCGAGAATCTCCCACTCGAAAGCCCACTCCATGCTTCGTGGGTACACCCCACTCGAAAACCCACTCGAAAACCCACTCGAATTTTTGTCAAAGCTGTCTTCCGATTTTTCAATCATTTCGGCCGTTGGGACAGCCTATTCCTGTTGTCCCAGTTGCCCACTCTCTTTCCCTGTTTACAAAGCCCACTCATTCCTCCTCTCTAAGAAGTCCACTGCACCTGTTGGAACAGCTGAGCATGAATGATGAATAACACAGCTGAATATGAATGATGAATAACACAGCTGAATATGAATGATGAATAACACAGCAGAATATGACAGGGGTGAGGCAGGTGCGGCGGTGCTCGCTATTGTCACGCACAGGAAGCAGAGGCTTGACTTAAGGCCCTGATTGAAAGCCGAGAGGCTTCGAACAGGCTCGGCTCTTCCCTAAGCGTTTCTTCACTAATTAGGATAGACTTTACTCCACTCGCAAATGAGATGGCGATATGAATTTTTCCATACTTACCCAGCTATTTATTTATAAGCGTCGACCAGTAATAAAAAATATGTAAACTTTGTATTAAAAGAGTTTTAATGAGAGGAAATTTCAAGAAACTTTGAATATTATTGTTCATCATGTCTGCGACTTCTACACTTTTTTCGATATATAAACGGGTTGTAATTTTTATTGTCAATTGAATGGTATATTCGGCATTCCTTGATCAGCTTCCTTGTTATAGATATTTTCCACCAAAAAATATTTATGATCGAGTCTGCTGATACGCGGAGGGAAAATCCCGCATACTAGCTGCTCAAATGGAGACGTTGTGCAATGTTTGAGGGGAAAGAGACGTCGTAAATT